>NC_142945.1:32960837-33025356 GCF_046866305.1 Octopus bimaculoides | reverse complement strand
ATATATATATATATTAATATAATATATATATATATATATATATATATATATATATATATATATATATATATATATATATTATATATATATATATATATATATATATATATATATATATATATATATATATATATATATATATATATATATATATATATATATACATATATATATATATATATATATATATATATATATATATATATATATATATATATATATATATATATATATATATATATATACATATATATATGTTAGAAAGTGAACGTTAAATATTCAACCAGCAAAGAGAAATCAATTCCTCTGACAGAGCTTGATGTGATCTTTCTACATTATTTAATGTATTCATATGTGCTCTTTAAGTTTCATGGTGAGGCAGTTATTTGCAATCTAATAGAATACAAATGAGTTTGCCATCCAATTCATCAGGCAAAACAAACATGACTATTCATGAGCAAACAAAAAAAAAAAAATATATATATATATATATATATATGCAAAGGACCATAACTCACTTTTCCTAACCATGTTATATTTCTTAGAATGACTAAGCATTTCTAGTGGAGAGAGCTCCTAATTTGGTAATCAATTCTGTATCTGTGTTAGATGCAAAATTTACTTGATATGAAGGTTAAGTTAATTTGTATAAGCAATGCCTTTGTATTTAACAGTTATTTGGTATGGGTTCCTTCTACTTCTTATCCTTTTACTACAAAGTGCAAGAGGTGATAAATTTGTGGAGGTCAAATATATGAAAGTCTAATGTTGTGAAAGATGAAGTTTATGAAGGTCTATATTTAACTTGGATTCCTTTGCATGCTATTTTAATAAAATAAGTGAAGCCTAGATTATATAGAGGTGTGTAGTGTATCTAAATTGGTAAGTATCAAGTGCATGCCTGCATTAGTCCTGGTCTGAGTGAAATTTTCCGATGTGCTTCTTTGAACTTGTCAGTTCACAGACACATATTAAAGTACCTGCCTTTGGTGATTAGGTAAATTGTTAGGTTGGGTAAGCTTTTCAACCCATCCAGTATGTACACATTCTCCCCTATGCAAAATTACCATTTCCCATTGACATATGATCTAAATCTTTTGAGAATTGTCCTTCTGATACCATAACCAATGTTGTGCTGTCTCAGATTCTAAATATAACTGACCAATGTCATAGTAGTCAGAAAGATGCATAGTGATTATAAAATTCTTACTTGCAACTATGTTTCTTTCCAAAGGGTCTTGTTGAGGTAACTTTGGCCTCATGCATGACCAATTTTATATTTGCATGTCATGTCTAACACTTATTCTTTCTAACTTTTCCATGTGTAGGCATTTTTTTTACTTAATGAATAAGATGGCTGGCATATATTTACAGTGCAGTTATACATACATACATACATATATACTTGCATGCCTAGAGAGAGACAGACAAACAGACAGACATTGTTGTATGGGACCACAAGAAAAAAAAACTCTGTTGTGGAAATCAGTTTCCTCTGAATACCAGTATGATCAGAAAAATATAGGAGAAAGCAGACATCTCTGGACCATTGATAAAGTGTTTGCAAATCGAGTACCCAGGATACATTTCAGCTTCATACCTATTACTTTGGAGCAACAGGATATATACCAACCTACCTGGAGCAAAGCATGGCTGAACTTGGATTTCTTGGGAAGAGAATGCAACTTCATACACTACAAATGATCATGATATCTGGGACAATAAAAGTGTGAAATACCTTTATAAGATTTAAAGGATGATGAACAAAAGATGCTTTCCTTCACAACTTTGCTACCAACCAAGTGGCCAGTCAAAATTAGTTCTAAACTAAGGAGAGAAAAACGACATCTATCCATTCATCCTAACGATTGTGTATTTGGATACATATGTGAATGTGTGTAGAATTTTAATGCATCTGCAGAGAAAACTACAGTGGTCCGTGATGGAAACATTTTAATCAGAAATGATGACTTTTAGTTAAAGTTTTGAAAGTAAGATATTAAAGAAATTTAATGCAATTATAGAAAATCATATAACCATACAAAATTACAACAGTAGAGAAAGTTACCTCAGTATAAAATGATGTGCAATACAGAAAATGTATAAAAAATTACAGCATAAAAAATTACTCAAGTACTGAAAATTTCAACAGTTCATACAATAACATCAATACAGTTGGAAAAGAAGAGAAAATTAATCAATACAGAAAATTACATCAGCACAAAAAGTTACCACAGTACAGAAAGTAACAAGAGGAGAAAAAGTCAAATCAGTAAAAAGAACAACAAAAATGACATCAGCACATAAAGTTATACCAGTACAGAAAATGATGTTACTTCAGTACAAAAAGTTAGAACAGTATACAGAATTGCAGCAGTTTAGAACATTACAACAGTACATGCAATTTCAAGATTATAGAAAATTTACATCAATATTGGCAGTTACATTATATGCCATGCATCATGAATTAAATAATTTTGTATAAGAATACATTTCCCAGTTTTACTCTAAAATAGATGGTGGTTACAACCACTTAGAGAGAACATACTAGCATGGACACTTTTTTTTTAACTTCAGAAATATTTCATGGTGTGCTTAAAAGTATCTTCTTACATAGAATTTGTATTGTAAAAATTTTTCCACTGCACGTTAGTCTTCATAATAAAAATCAGTATTTAATGCTTGGCAGTGGATTTAAAGAGAGATATATGGTGTAGGTTGTGAAATGTAGAGATATGGGTGAAATGAGTAATGTATAACAAGGAATATCTGAAAAGCAGAGTTTGTTTAAGTATAGAGAAATCACACAAGGCACAGAAATGGCCATACTATATCTAAATGCTTTGAGTGAGAGCAAGTTTATTGATTCAAGAAATGACTTTTCTTTAAATGGTTCTCCCTTCCTTCTTTCCTTTTTTCTTCTTTCTCCCCCACTCTCTCTTTCTTTCCTTCTTCTCTCTCTCTTTACTTTCTTTCTCTCTTTCTTTCGTTCTTTCTTTCTTTCTTTCCTTCCTTCCTTCTTAAATGTTGATTTTTTTCCCACAATCCTTGCTGATGTAGTTTAAAACTTGTATATAACATCAAAAAACAGGGCCCAAAAAATGAACTGTAATGGAAATCTCATGTATCTAGATGTAAAGCATTTGATCTTAAGGAAAAATAAACCCTTCCAACGTAAGGGAATTAGTTTAGGATACACATGATCACTTCCACCATTAATTCCTTCCTTAAGAACATTTGTAATGAAAATGAAACAAAATGGATTTGACTGAGAATCAAAACTGCATTACAAACTTCAATTGTTGATATGTTAAGTATTGTTCTCAAAAAATTCAAATCTAAGATTTCCTTACATAATTGTAAAATAAAAGTATTGAACAAACAGGTTATAACTACATATTAAATTATAAATATCATATCTCATTTTTCTCTCCAACTATGATTTATATATGGGTTATGTAAAATATTCAAATAATATCAAAATTATTTTAATGGCTCTTTCTCCATGTTTGCATACATAAGGCAGAATTTGCCAAGGCAGATTTTGTATGGTTGGCTACCCCTCTGTTGCCAACTTTTACCTGTTACCAAGCAAAATAATATTTTCCCATGGCCAAAAATATTTTTTATTGAAATAAACTAGATACAAACATCATTTGTGTAATGGTGAGACTCATTTACACAAATGATGCCTGTGATGTCTAGACAAGGGTAGAAACATGCATACATACACATATATATATAACAAGCTTCTTTCAGTTTCTGTCTGTCAAACCATGCTGGGGCACTGCTTTTTAGTCTAAGAAATTGACCCCTGGACTTATTCTTTGTAAGCCTGGTACTTATTCTCGCATTCTCTTTTGCTGAACCACTAAGTTACAGGGACGTAAACACACTACCATTGGTTGTCAAGCAATGGTGGGGAAACAAACACAAACACATACACACAAATATATATATATATATATATATATATATATATATATATATATATATATATATATATATATACACTAACAAAGATACCTAGGATTGCTTGAGATTAGAATGGCATAATTGTTTTTAATTGTTTTACTTGTTTTGGTCATGTGACTGTGGACATGCTGGAGCACCACTTTTAGTTGAGGAATTAAACAAAACAATAAGAGAGTAACTCATCACAGATTTATAGAAGTTTGGATATTATTGTTAGAATTCTCACGAACTAATTGTATAAATTCCTCCATTACAAACACAATTGATACGTACGTACCCCATAGGTTTTTGATGTAAAAATATATAGATATATAGGTTTGGACATTTTTGTCAGAATTATAATGATATGAACTAATGCAGCAGTCCTCCATTCCAAATGCAACTAATGCATATGTACCAGTGAACATGTCTGTATGGAAATGTTTATGTATACATATGTGTATGTATGTATGTGTGGATGGGTATATATTTGTGTCCTCCTCATGTATAATAACAATAATAATTGATTCATCTGTGTGCATGTGTGGACATTTGTGTATGTACATTTAAATGTACATATATGTATTTATGTATTTATGTTTATTTATGGATATCTATGTATATGTATATGCTGATGACCTTGCCCTAATTGCGGAGTCACTATCAGAACTAGAGGAGAAGTTTCAGGTGTGGAAGCAAGGTCTAGAATTGAAGGGCCTTAGAGTCAACCTAGCTAAAACCAAAATCCTAATAAGTAGGAAGGTAGATAAAACACAAACCCCTTCAGGTAGATGGCCCTGCTCAGTATGTAGAAAAGGAGTAGGTAGTAACTCTATAAGATGTACCCGGTGCAAGCTATGGACACATAAGAGGTGCAGCAACATCAAAGGCAGGTTAACTAGCAAGTTAGTTTTTGTTTGTGGCAGATGTTCAGGTGCAATAAAGACTGCAAACAAACAGGAAACAACTTCTATCTCATTCCAGGGTGAAAAACTAGAGGTAGTCGATAGCTTCCGCTATCTGGGCGACCAAGTTAGTAGTGGGGGTGGGTGCGCTGAAAGTGTAGCTGCTAGAATAAGAATAGCCTGGGCAAAGTTTAGAGAGCTCTTACCCCTGCTGGCGACAAAGGGACTCTCACTCAGAGTAAAAGGCAGACTGTATGACGCATGCGTACGAACAACCATGCTACATGGCAGTGAAACATGGGCTGTAACTGCTGAGGACATACGTAAGCTCGCAAGGAATGAAGCCAGTATGCTCCGTTGGATGTGTAATGTCAATGTGAATACCCGTCAGAGTGTAAGTATCTTGAGAGAAAAGCTGAACATTAGAAGCATCAGTTGTGGCGTGCAAGAGAGACGATTGCGCTGGTATGGACATGTGGTGAGAATGGAGGAGGATAGCTGCGTGAAAAAGTGCCACACCCTAACAGTTGAGGGAACCCGTGGAAGAGGTAGGCCCAGGAAGACCTGGGCTGAGGTGGTGAGGCAAGACCTTTGTACATTGGGCCTCACCGAGGCGATGACTACGGACCGAGACCTTTGGAAATGGGCTGTGCGTGAGAAGACCCGGCAAGCCAAGTAAGATCGTTGCCAGTGCCCCTGGACTGGTTCTTGTGCGGGTGGCACATGAGATGCACCATTTTGAGCGTGGCCGTTGCCAGTACCGCCTGACTGGCTCCTGTAGGATTTTCGAGCGAGATCGTTGCCAGTGCCCCTGGACTGGCTTGTGCGGGTGGCACATAAAAGACACCATTTCGAGCGTGGCCGTTTTCGTGCGGGTGACACGTAAAAGCACCCACTACACTCTCTGAGTGGTTGGCGTTAGGAAGGGCATCCAGCTGTAGAAACTCTGCCAAATCAGACTGGAGCCTGGTGTTGCCATCCGGTTTCACCAGTCCTCAGTCAAATCGTCCAACCCATGCTAGCATGGAAAGCGGACGTTAAACGATGATGATGATGATGATGATGTTAAAGTATGCAAATATATGTGCGTTTTTACAGTTTTTATATCTTTATATTTTTATATTTTTAACTTAACCTTATGAACTTTATAAAATCTCTGAAGAGGCCTAGAGAATCACCCATGTATCTCTATTTCATTTATTTCATATATTAATTACTTCAGTCTACTGGAGTGATAAAGATAGAATGAGGCATGTCACCCTAGAATGAAACAGCTGTAAGACATTATCCCATTTTCTGTCACTATATGTCATTTTTTTAATTACTGATATGACATAATATGTCACATGTGTTTGTATATTGTTATTATTGTCCTTTTAGTAAACAAATAAACAAGTATATTGACACAATAAAATGTCTGCAAGTTGATGAATATCACCTATTCCTCTCCATTTTCTTATTGCTATATAAATTAATGGCAAAATATCTTTTTACCTGCACCCATTTATTGCACTTGGTAATGTAATTGCCATGCAATGAAAAAACACTAGTGTAATAATAATTGGGTATTCTTCCAGCAGTATATTGGATAGATATTATTCCTTAGTGGGTTGGATTCACAACCCCTAACTTTCTTGGATATATATATATATATATATATATATATATATATATATATATATATATATATATATATATATATATATATATATATATATATATATTTTTTTAAAGTTTCAGCTCAGAGCTGCGGCCATGCTGATGCACCACCAACTCAACTGCTGGCCCTGATGGTTTCCCAGCAATCCTCCTTAAATCGTGTAAGCATGCCCTGGCAAAACCCCTCCAGATCCTCTTCCAGAGCTTTCTCGCAAACGGAAGACTGCCAAGCAAGCTGAAGGAGGGAATAATATGCCCAATCCATAAAGGGGGAAGCAGAGCAGATGCCAAAAACTATAGGCCTATCTCTCTGACTTCACACATTAGCAAAGTCATGGAAAGGATAATCAGAGGAAAACTGATCACATTCCTTGAAGAAAATAAATTGCTGAGTGATACCCAACATGGCTTTCGACCAGGTAGGAGCTGCCTGACCCAGCTCTTACAACATTACGACTGGGTGTTGAGGCAGTTACTCAACAACTCAAATGTGGACGTAATATACCTTGATTTTGCAAAAGCTTTTGACAAAGTGGATCATGGTGTGATATGCCACAAACTGCGTGATCTTGGCATAGCTGGAAAACTTGGAGAGTGGTTACATGACTTTCTGAAAGATAGAAGTCAGGCAGTAGTGGCTAATGGAGCCACCTCTATGAGAACACAAATAATGAGCGGTGTTCCACAGGGCACTGTCTTGGGACCATTGCTTTTTATAATCGCTCTCTCGGATATGCCTTCAAGTGCCCGGATAGCCACTCTTGCAAGCTACGCAGACGATACAAAAGTCTCGCAGAAAATACAGAACTCCAGTGATGTTGCACACCTGCAGCAGGAATTGGACTCAGTTTACAGATGGGCTGAGGACAATAATATGCAGTTTAATGCTGAAAAATTCCAAGCCCTGCGCTACCAACGTCCAAAACTGAATATTAAACTTACAGAGTACACTGGTCCACAGGGAATTTCAATCCCAGAGCCTAAATCAGTGAAAGACCTGGGTATCGACATGAGTGATGATACCTCTTTCCAAGTGCACATTACCAGAACGGCAACAAAGTGCAGACGATTGGCTGGATGGATCCTGAGAACATTCAGAACCAGAGATAAGGACACCATGATGATACTCTGGAGGACATTCGTCCTCAGCTGCCTGGATTACTGCTCACAGCTGTGGTCACCCACCAGTCTGAAATTAACAGCAGACCTTGAAGCAATCCAGAGGAGATTCACAAAGAAGATTGTCTCTTTGCAACTGCTCAGCTACTGGGAAAGGCTGAAACAGCTAAGCCTCTACTCCCTGGAGAGAAGGTGGGAGAGGTATGCAGTAATATACATCTGGAAGATCCTGGAAGGAATTGTGCCAAGTTTTGGCATTGAAAGCTACACCAATGCCAGAACGGGACGACACTGCATAGTGCCAAAGATCCCAGCAATGCCATCACGCTTCAGGACCAGTTACTGCAACAGCTTGGGATTCAGGGGCCCACAGCTTTTTAATATTCTCCCAAAGAGCCTGAGGAATCTGCACAAAGTAGATGTAGGAGTTTTTAAATCAAAGTTGGACCTCTTCCTATCGAGAGTCCCAGATGAACCTACCTCGCGGCAGGAGGTGCACATGAGGGTTGCTAAATCAAACTCCATTCTTCACCAAGTGCCACATATTGTAAGAGGCTCCCTGTAATAACAGTGTAGCAACACGGTGGTGCATCTGCATGGCCGCAGCTCTGAGCTGAAACTTAAAAAAAAAAAAAAAAAATATATATATATATGTATATATATATATATATATATATATATATATATATATACAAACACATACATATTTAAAAGCTAAAGAACAAAAAACACAAAAACTGCTACAGTTTCATAAATAAATTATTGGTTTGCTGCTGAGAGTAGCAAAAAGTATAAATTATGATGCTCTGGATTTTTTCCTGTTTTCAGGAGAGAGAGAGGGGAGGAATGATAAAGTAAAATGTAAAAAGTAAAAGAAGAAATCAAGTGAAAATGCTTGTGTAGCTTGTTGACATGTTTGCTGTTGACTGACCTGCAGAATATTTATATATCATTGTCATCTTTGTCTTGTCTACTTTCCATGCTGGATGTGTTGCCACAGTTAGAGTCAGTACTTATTAAGGAATGCTACTCACTTAGATCGCTTAGAGGACATCACCTTATGTGTTTCCTTTTTGACTTGGTTTGGTTTGTTCAATACCCTTCCCAACACCAATCAGTTCAGAAAATGCACTCGTTTTTTTGTGGCACCAGTTCTAGAATGGTGTAAAGTCTTTAACAAAACTAAAAGGCTCTCATGATCTTGCACTGCATTTTTTCATGGCACCAGCACTAGAGTGGTAGTCATATTCTCGATATGACTAAAAGAACTTCAGAATCTTATATCTCTGTTTGCTCACCAACTTCCTTATAGAGACAGCAGCATGAATGATTGAGTGATAGAGACATGAATGATAATGATGAGTCATAAAAAGAAGGAGTGATGGTATTCTAAGACATAACCAAACTTGACCAAGAGGGTAGAATGATTGCAGAAGATGATGTGGTGCAGGAGGAAAAATGATAGCAGAAGATGAGCTAGGGTGTGTGAGTGAAAAGAAGTAAGTGTATGATAGCACGTAGAGTGAATAGGGTGATGATTGGCCATATAGGCGGAGTGGGGGTAGAATGCACTGAACACAATAGATCCTATATTGTTTCAAAATTGGGGGGGGGGGAGAAGTTGAGTGAAGAGGTTTGTAGTAAAGGGGTAGGAAGTAGGTGGGTTCCATAGTAAAGGATAACATGGATCATAGATGGCTGAAGGACACAGGGAAGGGTGACATAAAAAAAATGAGTGAAAGGGATATAAGGGCATGTGAAGGTGGTTAGGAAGCAACAATATTGGATTTGGCGAAGTGGGCAAGCTGGCAGAATCATTAGCATGCTGGGCAAGATGCTTAGCAACATTTCATTCATCTGTACATTCTGAGTTCCAATTCCACCGAGGCTGACTTTGCTTTTCATCTTTTCAGGGTCGATAAAATAAGTACCAGTCTGGTGCTGGGATCAATGTAATCAACTTATCTCTCCCCCAAAATTGCTGGCCTTGTGCCAAAATTTGAAACCAAAATTAGACTTAGCAATAAATATACTTACACACCTACACACATATATACACACACATAAATACATACACACATTTATACATACACACCCCACAGTCTCAAGAATACACTTACATGTAAATATATTAAATCTTTAAGTCTTCATCATTGTCACCATTCTTATAACCTTTAATTTGCCTAGCTTGTAGTGTTAGATGCTGGCTCCCTGTCACTAAGTGGGAAGGGACACTGCACAGCATTGCACATGCCCCACTATTCAGATTTAAAAAATACAGTTTACAAAAATCTTCTTGCAATATGTTTCTTGAAATCTGACAAACTTTTCTTCTTATACAAGAATAAAAAAATAAATGTTAAAATAAAAAAACAAGATGAACCAAAGAGACTGGTTAAAAATTACCCAGAAAAATTATAGAGGAAGAAATGATGCTGAATGAGAAAAAAGCAAAAATAACAAACATCATCAATAATGACAACAGTGATAAAAATAAGACCGCAAACATACATATATGTATCAATATAAACAAACACAAACACAAACATGTATATATCTATTCATTCATTTACACTTTATCAATACTGCTTCTGATCCCATCTACACAAACACACATACACACACACACACATACATACACATGCATGCACACACACACACAGATTCATGTATAGGGATTGCTGTTTATACTGGTGCCATCTGGACCATATACTGACCATGTTAACATTCCATAAAAAAATACTGTTTAATTAAACTCCCCAGAGAAAAACCCAATGCCACTGTTTCATGAACGTGAACAATATTTACATAAGTATGCACACCCACACACCACAAATTGCACATATGTATATGCACACACACACATATATATGTATATGTACACACACACCTACAAACACACATACATACTGGGTCGTCCTATAAATAATGCGGTTTTTTCAGTTGGATGAACTAAAAGTCAGAAGGGGATGGGATAAACAATCTGCATCAACTTTCTATAAAAGCAATTAGTAATTTTACTTTGTACTTATTCTTAGTGCAAGTTGTCAAGAGTGCAGTTCGATTTTAACAGTTATTTTTCCAAAGCTATAATGGAAGTGACAAAGGAGAATATTCGGCATATTATGAGTTCAATATTAGCAACAGAGCAACGAAAAGTGCAAGGAATGTTAATGCAGTATGTGGGGATCAGACAATAAATGTAGTTCCAGAACAATAAAAAATGGTTCCAGAAATCCCTAGCTGGAAACTACAGCCTAGAAGATGAGCCTCATCCTGGAAGATCTGTAGAGAAACTAGCAGATAAGCTTGGATTTGGTCATTCAACCATTCATCAACACCTATGTGCCATCAGAAAATGACCATCTTTGGTTTCAAGACGAAAGGTGTTCTTCCATCAGGATAATGCCCAGCCACATACAGCGAGGATGACATTCCAAAGGCTGGAACAGTTTCAATAGGAAACAATGCTCCACCCACCATATTCGCTGGACATTGCCCAATCTGATTATCCTCTATTCCACAGTCTTCAAAATCATTTGAACAGAAAAAATATGAAATTCTGTAGACAAGGTTAGAAAAGTGGTCGAGCGGTATTTTTCGTCATGGACAAGTGAATTTTGAAGAGGGACCTTGCAAGTCTACCAGATGGATGAATGAGCATTGTGGAAAATGAAGGAGAGAATATTTTAGATTAAGAAAGAATTTCGTTTATCTTAATTTTGAAAAGTAAAAGAAGCATTAAAAACTGCATTATTTATGGGATGACCCAATATATGTACACACAAGCAATTATAAAGTGAGATTGAAATTGATCACTTTCACTTAAAAACTTGTTTTGTTAGCAGTGAAAACTTGGCATCCTTTATTTGATTGTCATCACAAAGGATAAGAAGTACTTCAGATTTTCCATCATTGCATTTTGCCCTCAATGAAAATCATGAAACAGCTTAAAAAGATAGAGTCAGAAGAGAGATTTCTGATAGTCTGTAAGAAAATTCCCTGAACACTTTATTTTTCAAAATGATAACTATTAATATTTTGCTTTCCATAAAAGAAACTGTATTTCATTTTGCTTGAACTAAAAAAATTGTATTTTATTCAAATTAAAAAGATCAATCTTGTTTATGTTTTCAGTCAGAAATTCTAAAACTTCCAAAACCTGCAAAAAAATGACACTGAGAAGATTTTTTTCCATTTCAAATCAACCACAGGTAATTGAGTCTGCAACATTACAGCATTCTTTAACTTCTTTAGCAGCTGATGTTTGCAACCTGCAGAACGTGATGTGTTCCCCAAACTTGATATATCCGGATTAGATATGATGCCATGTCAACCAAAATATTCAGAGTATCATCCTAAATAATACAGTAAAAAAAACCCAGACTTCTGTGCTTCGTGGTCCATTGGCAGACCTTTGTTAGAATTTTCAGTTCAGTCAAAGGCTGCTTTCTGCTATTGTAATTTTCGTACATCCCAGAATGCTGACAATAGTTGAAGGATATATTAACTGGCATAATGCTTTGTCAAAAATCAAAGGTTTTAGCAGGCATGGCAATTTTCTTGCATATAAAAATGCTATGAAAGTTTAGAGTAAAAAGCAGAAATGCAGGACAAGTAATCAGAATGTATCTACAATGGTGAATGAAGATAGACTGAAAAAAAAGTCAGTATTATTTACAATCTATTGTAGAAGTCATTCAGTTTTAATGAACTTGCACTTCAGGGTGACAACAATGAAAATATTGCCTGTCTTGACAATGATAATGAAAATGAAGTCTCTGGACTATTTTTATGGCTTTTTAATACACTCTTACAAAAGATTCCAAGTTAAAGGAAATATTTTCAACGGTACTTAAAAATGTGTCATACACATCTGTTATGATGCAAAATGAAATTATACAACTTATGAACGATGTTTTGAATCAAACGAGTGAAGATATTCATCACTCAAATATCCCTTTCTTTATTGTTAAATGTGATAGAACTCATGGTCCTACTCATACTGAAAATGGTTCAATAATTGTGAGGTTTATAAAAGCAGAGATCCTGTCAGAAAGTCTTATCACTTTAACTATGAGCAAAGACTCTAAGGCTGAATGTTTGGCTAATGCAATAATTCAGAATATTGGAGATGCTGGACTAAAACTTCAAAGCATTTTATCTCAGTGCCATGATGGTAACTCAGTAATATCTAGCTACATCAATAGTGTTAAGAATATAATGCAACAGAAAATTGGAAAGCAAATTCCGTATGTGCACTGCTTCAATCATCAGTTGCATCTGATTGTATTTCATGTGATTGAAGAGATTAGTGACATAAAATTGTTTTGTGGAACTTGTAAAGCCCTTTATAAATTTTCTGCATAGACCAAAGTTGTTTACTGCATACAAAGGTATGCATTTGAAGTGTTTATTTGAACAGTGGTGGTCAGGACAACCAGCAACCATTGCCACTATATGTACCAATCATAAACATACAGTGCCAGTACTACAAGATGCAGAACAACAGTTCTGGCATAAACATCAGAATTGAGGCAACTGGTATTTTGAAAAAGATTACTAACCTCAAATTTATCTTCATTGCCATTCTTCTTGAAGATATTCTGAAAGTTTTTGAGGTACCAAATAAAATGTTACAACATCTTGGCTGCAATTTGTCTGAAGGAGTTCTTCTAGATACTGTACTGAATATTTTGAAAGACATGAGATTAGACAAGGGAAAATTTTAGAGCATCTTCTCCTCAGCTAAGACATTTAATTTAGAAGTTCCAGAATGCATAACACAATATTCAGTAATAATGTCAACACAGGTTCATAAAGATTCTGATAAAAAAATATGTTGTTTTTAATCATATTTTCAACAGTGTTTTTGATAACTGAATTGGAGAACTTCAAAGTTACTTTAATGAACATGGCACAAGAATATTTGGTGCTATAGCTTTGTCTCCTGAATCAGAAACTTCTTAAAAGTTTCAAAATTATCTTCTATTTGGGAACTCATGAACATAAGCTATTTGGACAGCTCATTTTACAATGAACTATTTGTTGCTAAACATTACATTTTAGAAAATATTACTTCTAAGAAGCTGTCAGGTATCTGTTCTTCAATATATTCATTTAAGGTTGCTTTTCCAGACGGCTACAAATTGAATGTTGCATTCCTTACATTTGCTGCAAGTTTTGCTTCTTGCAAGTCATCTTTCTCTACATTGACTGATATACTTACACCTTATCACCGTTTTGTGATACATCAATGAAGAAGCAATCTTGTTATACTCGCATTCATGGATAGTTACACAAGAAAACTGAACATTGAAAAGTTCTATGAACATTTCAGTTCTAAGTCAAGGCAATTACAGTTATTTCAATGAATTTTTGATAAATATAATATTTGTGTTGGTGAGTTAATTAAATTGGCTTACAACAATTTCATAAATTTTCAGTATCAGCTCAAATTTCAGAAGTTGTAAAATATTTGGTTTAAATGTAGGCCAGACTTAATAAGTTTGGTCATATATTGATTAAAATAATGTTATTAAGATTGCTAAATTTGATAAAATAATGTGCAATAATAAAAATTAAATACACTATAATGTTTCAGAATTGGCAGAGTTTATATTCCAAATTTTTATAACAATTGCTTCATATATCTGTCTAAAACAGGTAAGATTATGGTATTGTAAAAGGAGTATACCTTTTCATTTAATCCTAAACCCTAACAACAGATCCTAAGCCTACCTTTAAATCTATACCATAATCCTAAAGCATAATCTTAAAACCTTAAGCCATATATCTTAACAAGTTACAGCTTGATGCACCTTTTAAAACAGGAGAATTGTGGAGGCAAAAATGGAAAGCATCTAACATCTCTGATGTTTAAAACAGTTCTGAAAGAATGTTCGTAAAAAGTCAAGGATGAAAAGTTACAGCTAATTGCATATGAGGGAAGGTGTAGCATGAAGTAGAGGAAAGGAGGATGGGGCTTAAAATATAGGAATTTGGAGAAACTTTTCTCACTGGTTTGTAAATCAATTTTTAAATCAAAATTGAGAAAATTGTCGAAAAACTTTACAGTAATACACTTATTCTGAAACTCTACTTTAACATTATTTTGAATTAGTGCCCACCCACAATATTCCAAAGAACCCCCAGGCACCAAAGTCTGGTGATGGACCTGGCTAGATGGATAAGGTCATCTTCAACACCTTGAATCATCAACCAATATAGTCCTTTGTCATCTCCTGCATCAGATGCAACCTCTTGAGATCAGTCTTCATCATTTCATCCTAGGTAATGTTTGATCATCTATTTCTACAGGTTCTATTTCCTGTAGCATTTTATTTTATAAAGCTTCCATCCTTCATACACAACATATGCCTATATCAACACCCTTGTCTTTCTTGCACACTATATATGAGTCCTCTTATATCCAGTTTTTCTCTCTGCTGATTTATATTACTCCATCATTTATGCTTGCTAACAATACACATCCAGAAAAACAGACTCTCTTTGTTTATTTCTAGTCTTTACAAATCCTCAACATATAAAATCCATAGTTTGCCACCATGACATATTGCACTTTCTACACCTGTATCATGCAATTTGCCCTTCTTTGAGGAAGAATCTTTTTGTTGTCAACAGAAGTAATAGCTCCTTGAAAGTTTTCTGCCACAAAGTATCACACCTTGTGCACCTATATCATACAATCTACCCTTTCCTTTAAGAAAGAATTCTTTTTTTGTCAACAGAGGTAATAATTCCTTGAAATTTTTCTAGCCTGAACTTATTCTGGCTAGTCTGCCTTCTCTGTTAGTTCTGCTTGTGATTCTAGTGCACCTCTTGTATGTCCATAGTTTATGCTGAGCACATTGTATGGAATTCCTACCATTTCTGCATAGTGAACATGATCACTTCTTCCTTGGTAGTACAGTTCTATCTTCTCTCCTACTTCCTAATAATTTAGCCTTCACCAACTTAACTTTCAGGCCTCTCAATTCTTGGTTTTTGTCTTCATCTGGAATTTCCTTTCTCGATTCAACAATGATTCAGCTGTAAGAGCTAGTTCTCATGTGCATTTGGCCTTAAACACCTCTTATAGCTTGAAGGACAGAAATGAACAGGAGTGGACTGACACATACTCGTGAAAACAGATGTAGAAAACAGACATTAAAAGATGATGATGATGATGATGGCTTTCTTTTAATTTATATCATCTAAATCCACTCACAAGGTTTTTGTTGGGCCAGGAAGACACTTTCCTAAGCTGTTGCACAGTGGAACTGAACCTGGAACCATGTGTTGGGAAGCAAACTATTCACTACGTTGCCATGCCTACACCTATAGGACAATTATTTTATGGAAACTTAAATATTTTCATCAAATATTTGCATGTAAATATTTATATGTTTGTAATCCTCCCAAAGTAGTCAAAGGTAATATAGAGAAGCAACAAAAATTAGCTAATTGTGAATGAAAAATATAAATACATAAAATTCTATCAAAATTAAACAAAAATAAAAATAACAAGAAATTCTGTCAACTCAAATGATTCCTCTGAAATTAATTGTTGCAATTTTCTAATAGAATGTGGTTTGTCCTGTTCATAAATTCAATATATTTTCTATTAAACAAATTTTAGTTTAATTACTTTTCATTGGCTTTAAGCTAGTTTATAACCCAAGAAATATTCCTTTTGTCATTATTTTACAGACAAATTATATTTCTGTTTCTTCAATTATTAATTTTGTTTTTTTGCACAGTTACTGTTTCTGTTTTAGGCATATGACCATGCACTTTGTGAGAGAGGTATAATCCTTTAAATTGACACAGAACTTGACCCATACATATTTGATCAATCCCTGAATAACAAATGGTAAAGTCGTCTCCAGTATGACTTGAACTCAGATCAGCAAAATATGTACTAAATAATACTTGATAGTCTGTGTACCTCTCTGTTAATTCTGATTATCACTGTACTTAAATAATAAAGATTTTAAATGTAGGCACCAGGTCACATTTTGCTGAAGAGGTAAGAGAAATTATATTGAGCTCAATACTTGACTGGTTCTTATTCTTTCAGCCCAGGAAAATTTGAGAGTAAAGTTGACTGCCACTTGTTTTGAACTGCGAACACAAAGGGATACTACAAAATACTGCAAGTACAAAAGATTTCTTAGGCAGAAACTGTTTCTTGGATTGCTCCAAATACTTAAATAGGGAGAATGACAAAGATAAATTTTCAATAAAAACAAGCAACAAAATCTTTATCACATCCAGAGATTGTTACAGTTACTGCTGTTGTTAATGCAATACCTGTAACATTCATCTATCGGCTTGTGGTGAGTATCCTAGAGCAGGTGATAAATTCCCAGAGAACCAACATCATAAACTCCTGTTAGTTCACAACTGAAGCCAGTATAATCAATGTCTAAATGCCCTCGAGGAAAACCAAATCATCAACGATACAAACATTTCCAATTTCCCATTTGTCTTGACCACAACGATATAGGGTCTTTGTTCCTTTTCAAAAAAGAAAAATAACTTCCTATTTCTCCCTACATGTATTTGTGCCAAGTAAAATTTAGACCATGAGGTAAAGCAATATTAAAGCTGTGAAATTCCCCTATGAATGTCATATGTGGAATAATGGAAGAACCAAAATATAATTAATATAAATAAAATATTGTAGGTATGATCAAAATTTTAATATATTATGAAGTAAATGTAAGCATATATGCATGTATGTGTGTGTAGATAAATGTATGTGTGTGAGACTGTAGGATTCAGTGTGAGTGTGTATATGTGTGCGTGAGTGTGTGTGTGTGTGTTTATGCACACATATAAATATATATTCTATTGTAAGCAACGTTTTTTTCTTAAGGAACTGATGCAGAACAATTTTCAAGAAGGGATAACTTCTCAGCTGCTGAATAAAACATAAACAAAGATATAGATCATTAGCAAATAACTTTAGCAGGAGGTAGCATTCATAAGATGCAATTATTTTGATGTTGCAGCTTCCATATCAAGTGAAATGAGGAAACCATGGCAGCCTTCTGTCAGTTAGTGCTAAATAGCTAGCTTCCGTCTCTTTCGCCCCCGCCCCTCACTCTTTCTTTTATTCTTACACATTCATATATTAAGTTGCATCTATATAAATATATACATTTGTGTGTGTATGTATGTATGTGTGTGTATTTATGTATGTATGTATGTATGTATATATATATATCATCTATCAATTTGTGTGTGTGTGTATATGTATATACTCACGTATATATATATTTGCATATATATATATACATTTATGTAGGTATGTATATATATATATATATATATATATATATATATATATATATATATATATATATAGATAGATAGATAGATAGATAGATAGATAGATAGATAGATAGATACACACACACACACACATACACACACACACAAACACACACACACATATATATATATGTCTGTATGCATATATATGTATGTGAGAATATGAATGGAGAGAGAGAAAGAGATAGAATGTGTCAGAGGAAGGGAAACTTAGTCACACGCTCATATTGACACTACTACACATACACTTTTACATCTTGTTGCAACTTCCTTAGACACTAACACATACAGTCACACACAGTGACATCCATTCACATATATAAACATTTCATTGACTCAATCTTATGCATAATCACACACACACACACACACACACACACACACACACACACACACACACACACATTAATACTTATTTTTCTTTTCCAGCATAACAAATCATTGTATAAAATGTTCCAATCTCTAGTAATATGATCTGAGAGTCAGTTCCAGGTCAAGTTTTACCTGATTGATAATTTTTTTTTTTTAAAGTTAATCAAACCAGAGATGTAGTATCCATGACCTTTGCAGTTTCTCCCAGACTGGGACAATTAATGCAGTTGAAGTTCTGCTTGAACATCTCTAGTTGGTATGAATAGGGAAAATGAGCTCTGCACTTCTTAAGTGGAAGGATTGGGTGAAGTAGAGTAAAGTCTGGGAGGTGAGATGCAGAGAGGTGTGTGAGATAAGGGAATGCAGAAGATGAGTGTGTATTGTCTGGAAGATTAGAGGGCATTGTGATAGTAATAGAAGAAACTTAGAGAAGAAACACAGTGATGTGTGTAGTGGTGGCTGAAGCCTGTTCATGAATGAATCATTGTCAATCAATCAACTGGGCCTTCAATCACAATATCTGTAGATTTTTCTTTTTGTTTTTTGTTTTTTTCAGTCACTTCTCTTTTTACTATGATGGCTTCTACACTTCTAAACTAGCATGTTACATACTCATTCATTTCATCAAATAGATGTAAGCAGGACTCCACTATTAGCTATAGATGAGCATTTGGTTGGGGTTATGGCTTACACAAGTAACAAAAGATGTCAATATATGTTTATTCATCACCAAAAAATTCAGTCACAGAAATAGTGCATGAACCTAAAAATGGTTGTCTGTTTCTAAAAGAGAAAAATACCATCCACATTCTCATTAATGAGTGAAAGATTCAAGAAATATTAAAGCTTTCAACTCAAGCTGTTGGTTTTGGAACTACTAATGATCTCAAGCTGAAACTCAAGATACAAATTTTGGGACTGCTAATGATTAACATTTTAGCTATGAGACATTAAGATGCCCAGTATTCAAAGGCTTAAACAAAAAATCTGTTTCAAGTTTACTGACATTTTACTATTAACATTTTGATATTAATAAATCATCCGAACCTCAATTTTTTTCTGCACTATTTATCTTTTCCTTAGTATACTTTCTGTCGTTTTCTGATGTCCTGAGGGCAGTAACTCCAAATAAGATCTGATACTGGGTAATGAGGACCTCCTTGCAAGGAATAACTTCACTTGCATTGAATGCATGATAAAATGTATCTAGTATACAGGGGCGAAGGGTCTCTGTATGCAACGCATGTACTGCATACCTTATTATTTTTTCACAATAAATAATTTTTGTGTAACATACAATTGATTATCGATAATTTTCACTAGATTCATTGTTGTCATATTTACTTTTATTTCGTATTCCTTCATTTCTTAGTATAAATTTGTCAACAGAAACATAGGAAAAGAAAAGCAATTTTTTTACTGCTATCTTTCATTCATAGTAAGAGCAGTGATGTTATTTTTTTTTGTATTCTATTATTTTCGCGAAGAGAAACAAAAAATGAGTGAGTGGTCAAGAAAGAGAAAGCAGATATTTTACTGTTTGCCTTTCAGATGTGTTAAGCCAGCAGACACATCAACTTTTTTTCTCTTGAAGTGCTTATGTTTTTACTGCCTGTGCAGCAGAGATCAAAAACTTGCCTATTCAGAGGAATTTCCTGAGGCTTTCCTCATAGTCAGACAGATTTAGATGAGAAATGCATATTTAGTCAATTTACAAGTTTGTTTTATTGCTTTCTGATGTATTTCATATGACTATTTGGTACCGAAGAGTACACCTACTATCTTTTATCTTCTGCTTGTTTAAATCAGTAAATTGTGGCCATGCTGGGGCACCACCTTAAATAATTTTTAGTCTAATGAATCTACTCCAGTACTTTTTTTAAAGCCTGGTGCTTATTCTTTTGATCTCTCATGCCGAACTGCTAAGTTATGGGAACGTAAACACACCAACATTGGTTGTCAAGCATTGGTGAAGGACAAACACAGACACAAAGATGTACACACAAACACACACACACACACACACACACACACACACTCACACACACATATATACAACAGATTTTTTTCAGTTTCCCTCTATCAAGTCCGCTTACAAGGTTTTAGACACCCTAAGGCTATAGCAGAAGACACTTGTAGAAGACTGGACCAGGAACCATGTGGTTAGGAAGCAAACTTCTTACCACACACCCACACTTGCTTTCAAAAAGAGATTTAACCAATGGAGAGAGTATTTTTGATCCTTTCTCCAGACCTGAATTCAGTCATGTGACCCTAGAGTTTTCTTGACTATTTCACACATAGAGTGAAAAGAAAAAAATCAACAATTTCTGTGTGTGTGTGTGTGTGTGTGTGTGTGTGTGTGTGTGTGTGTGTGTGTGTGTGTGTGTGTGTGAGTGTGTGTGTGTGTGTGTGCGTGCATGCATGCTTGCATGTGTGTGTGAGAGATGATCCATTCTGTACAAATTTTCCTATGTTTCCCATGTATAAGAGCATATTTTCAGTATAAGATCACATTTTCTCAGCTTTGAAGTGATATCGAAAACGAATATCACTTTCAAGGTACCTTAGAGAGAAGGTTATGAAAGTCAAAGAGAGAGTCATAGTACAATTAACCCATAACAGAAGAAACCTGGATAAAATCCAGTTTGGTTTCATACTAGGTAGTGAGACATGGGCCTTGAATGCAGAGAACTTGAGAAGACTTGGAAAGAAATGAAGCTATCATGCACTGTTAGATATGCAACATAAATATGCATGAATGACACAGCACAAATACATGAAGAGAACTGAACAGTCTTTAGTAAATGTGTAGAATTTTGATATAAGAATCAATGTCTTTACCTAGTAAACATTATTTCCATAGCTGCAATTGGAATCTACAAAAAGTGATATTCTGCTGTTTAAGAATGTGCTCTCAGAGTAACTGTTGCATTATTGTAGTCAATTTTATCCACCATATGGCTGAAGAGTGAAGATATGGTGGAGTATGCAGAGTACGCTTTTGTTAAGCAATTAAGTTAGAAATTTTAGTGAAGAAAAATTAATAATGTAGTTCTTTCAATATTTCCATGCTGTGTTTGCATCTAATGAAGCTCTATTAAAGCAGTTGAACAAAATTGCCTATTGCTATTGCTGTATTTCTTAGCAGAAACACATGTTCAAGAGTATTTCTGATTAACCATTCTACTCAAGTAAATTGTAATAAGAAACACTTGTGGAGAAGCAAATAACTTTATTTAAAATGTTTAACTTCAGTATTCAAAGTACAAGTGCATGCATGACAATTTTTGTTGCAAATAGTCAAGTGTCTGCCTTCAATAAACATATTCCTATTATGCACCTGGAAGTATTTCAAAGCAGTCAGCTAAGTCACAATCACAAATGAGTACTGTAGTTAAAAGCATTGAGAATGTGTACTGAAAACAATTTGAGAGTCCTGAGTATTGTAGTTAAAAGCATTAACAGTGTGTACCAAAAACAATTTGAGAGTGCACATCAAATGAAAAAGTTTCTCAGTTAAAAATATGTGAATATGCACTTAAAAATGACAGAAGAATAGTAGAAAATTAATTGCAAAAACTGAAACACGGAGCCTGGAAATATCAAACTTCCACAGCAATAACTCATATCAGAATATTGATCTATAAGCCAAACTTTTAATTCAATTTTTGATGTTTTTTAACTGCTCATTTTCCAGAGCATTATAGCTCTGTTAATTCTCCCATAAATCCAAAGAACTTAAATCATTTTGCATACTTTGATCATGCATAACTGATATGTGATACTCAAAAATGACAAAAAGCAATAAATTACCATGGTATATTAATAACCATAGTATAACCAAGCTATTAGGTTCCATTAATGAATCCCAAGGAGTCAAGGCCTATTCATATTAATCAAGTCCACTTCACATACTCCCACTCTAAACACAACTTGAATCGTGAATCATATAACTCAACAGCAGCTTAGATGCCCAAACATTGATGTAAGATTCATTAAAGGCTAGCCAGTATCCCATGCAGAGAAACTCTACATACCAAAATGTATAGAGCAATACTAGAATTGATGCAAATACAGTAAAATCATAAGGAAGCATCCATGAGCTGTCCTAGAATATTCAGCTATCTATTTCTTCCCTATAGATGTGATCAGAGTTAACTTCTCATACAACACCAGCACCACAATAAATACTGAGAAGAACAACAGTTTAAACCGTCATGTTGTTTCACTTTCTGTCATTCCTGATTGAGCAGACATGTGTTTAAGAAACTTAAGCTATGATCCTACCATTTATTTTTCAAGTACATGTCCAGTGTAACGTTTTTTTAAAAGGGGTAAGGTATAATGATATTTTGACTGTTGTCCATTGTTTCAAATACATTTTATCATTGAGACTCCAGCCTTTTTTCAACAATCACATATGATTCATCCCAAAGAATCAACCTTTAAATAAGAGTTTTGCTACCACTAGCAAAAGTTATATGTATCTTTCAGAAAGCTCCATACCAATTTCACTTTATGAGGCAGTCACTGTTACTTTATGCACAGACTATGTGGGAAGACAGAATGAAGGGGCTTTTGTTAGCTTATAACAGAATCGATAATCACTTGGTACACTAAAACCCATTTTTCTTTTCTAAGTGTGCCCCTTAAAAAGAGAGTACGCATTGGCAAAAAAGTCTTCTGCAGTGGCAAGGCAGCGGCACTGGCAGGCTAAGAAAACTGAGGACCAGAGGTCCTGTAGACTGTTGAAAAGAACTGCAACTACTCCAGAGCAGTATGAAACCTATCGAGTGTGTACTGCTGATGGAAGGGCTGCAGAAACCCCCAAAAGTGTGCTATCCATCGGACATGCAATGCTGCATCCACTTCTGCCACAATGGCCAAAAAATCCCCAGAAGAGAGGGCTATCTGTCAGGCATGCAACACTGCATCCACTTCTGCTGCAAGGTTGGTAGATGTTGGTAGCTGTTGGATGATGAGACATCAGTCTAATGTTCAGTGGAAGGCTCTTGCCCATGGCTACTGGAAATCATTGAGTAGTCGATGGGCATCAAAGGTGCTCAACTATGATTCTGCTGAGGATTTCAGCACTTATTGAGAGACTGTTACAGGAGCTATATCTGTAATATGTCCATTTTACAAGGCCCTCAACTGAGTTGGAAAATCCAGTGGCCTATGCTGCTCAAACAGAAAGGTCTGCCTGCCTGACCTGCAAAACACTCCTCAGCCTTTCCTCACTTTACTCCTTGGTCAACACCCTGATTCGCAGCAATTTATACAGAAAATTCTTGCTTATAACTCTGCCTTCCAGACGGCAAGCTTCAGTCACAAACCTATTCATGAAGACTCCTATATGCTAACGTTCAAAATTCAGGACCAAGCCTATCATTGGATAGGCTCTATTCTTGAATTATGCAATCAATAACATCATCCAGTTGTGTTGTCAATGCAGTGATATCTATACTCAGACATTCCTACATGCCGGTATGCATATAAGAAATTTTTTGACACATGAAGATCATATATATGCACATACACGTATATACATATACTTCCCAACCTCCATATATGCTTCAGCATAATTTTTATGTTCAGGTCATTCTCTATAACCACATAAAAAGAAACCTGTAACTTATTGGACTACTGTTCATGAATTGTGATATAAAATAAATGTCTTGTCTATAGGAGAAAATAATTGCTAATAATAAACTAGTATAAATAATATTTGATGTGTACGATTCATTTATAGGTATCAGACCAATGATAGGTATCAAATTAAATTACCTCACTTAAATAGTCATGTTTTTCTGTATTTTGAATTCAAATCCTAGGAGTCAATTCTATCTTTCATTCCTTCTAAGGAGATTAAGTATATACCAGTCAATACTGGTACAGATTTTCTTTTGGGGTTTTCAAAATGACATCAAATTTTTATGCAAAGATGCAGTAACAACTGCATTTCTGTAATTCTCAGTTTCTGAAAAAGATGGGCAAGTCCAACATAAATTAAGTTTTGGGAATACTACTGAGTTTTTATAAATACAATGTAACTAAAACTAATAGGCTCATGAAGCACTTTCTTCTCTAAGCTATACTTATAAGAACACCTGAGCTCAACACTAACAGACAACATTAATTAGAATTTTTCCCCTTATAATAGATAGCTGTCCCTATCCTTATAGAAATAAACTGATATTTAGTGTCTTGGTTCAGAACATGAAACATTTTTAGTGAAAGACAAACAGCTGATATATGGGTTGGAAGTCTTTCATTTTATTGACATGACAAGCTGTAAAATTATGCCGTGAGAATAAAAATAAATGTGTTCCTATTTGTATGACTGAAATACCAACACTAAATGATGCAAGATAAGTTTGCAAAGTAATTATATTAAAAATGTTATTGATTTGTTGCAGAAATTTGCTGAGAACTTGGATTATTAAATAAATAAAGTTGTTCACTTGTTAATGAATCAAACTTTCTTTGCTGATCTCACATGAAACATTTTTCTTTTCTGAGAGGAATAGTCTAATATCTATAATCTGTGTCTCTTGTTCTCAATACATACATACATATATATATATATATATGTATATATATATATGTATATATATATATATATGTATACATATATATATATACGTAAATATAAACACATATGTATATATCTATATATACATATATAATATATACTATATTATGTACATATGTATTAAATATATATGATATCATATATATATATATATATATATATATATATATATATATATATATATATATATATATATATATATACACATACATCCATATATATATAGATTTAATATATAGTAATAACAATGATAATAATAGTCCATGGATGGAATTTATAAATATTTTAATGTATCACTACGTGCATTTCCACTAATCACATGTTTTTGTGATCATAGTCCACATTCCTGAGATGATTACAATATAATCTATAATAGCCATGGATATCAGGTAGGTCTGTCCATGTGTTTTTTTTTTCAGGGGAATAATGCGTGTGTGTGTGTGTGTGTGTGTGTGTGTGTTCTCTCTGTGTTGATGCATTTCAACCAGAAACAAATTAAAATAACACAACATTTCTTACACTTAAATACACATAGATTCTAAATTAATCCAATTAAAATTAGTTAATTGTGTATCACAATTATGTAGTTATACATTTGAAGCTATTTATTATTTTGAAACAGCTGTTGAGTGGAGTTAAATCTTAACTATGTATGAAATTTCTGCTTTTCTGCTATTTATGCTAAACATGTTACTTTTAAAGATTGTTTAGCTAATTATGTGCTACTTGCAAGTTAGTCTCACTTGGATTTGATTTATCCTTTGATGTTTATGCATTAATTCTCTCTCTCACTCTCTTTCTGCATATATATATATATATATATATATATATACATACATACAGACATATATGTTGGCACTCCATCGTTTACAACGACGAGGGTTTCAGTTGATCCGATCAACGGAACAGCCTGCTCGTGAAATTAATGTGCAAGTGGCTGAGCACTCCACAGACATGTGTACCCTTAACGTAGTTCTCGGAGATATTCAGTATGACACAGTGTGACAAGGCTAATCCTTTGAATTACAGGCACAACCGAAACAGGAATTAAGAGAAAGTTGTGGTGAAAGAGTACAGCAGGGTTTGCCACCACCCCCTGCCGGAGCATCGTGGAGCTTTAGGTGTTTTCACTCAATAAACACTCACAATGCCCGGTCTGGGAATCGAAACCGCAATCCTATGACCGCGAGTCCGCTGCCCTAACCACTAGGCCATTGCGCCTCCACACAGACATATATATACACATATATATATGCATGCATGCATACATACATACATACATGCATACATACATACATATATACATACATGCACACATACATACACAGGCAGTGGACAAATGAAAGAAACTAACACTCAGCATATTTGGTAGGTGCCACATATATTGTTTAACAACAATATACATGATTTGGCTCCATGCAACTTCAAGTTTCACAAGTTCATCAAATGAACCTAGCTCATCAATCTTAGTCCCACAAATCAGATGAGCTGGAATCATTTGATAAGCCTATCAGGTTGAGTTGCATGAAGTTAATGTGGATGTGGTGTTAGAATGATGAATACTGCAATGTTTATTTGAGGGGTCCTCTGGTGCATAAAAGCACAAACATATATTATAGCAGACAAGAACTGTCTGGCATGGGTGCCAGATCTGCCACATTGCATGGTTTCAACATTACCTGCTTCTTCATATAGTCACCTAATATTTGTCAAAGTCTCACTACTAATGATATATAGAGTTTGATAGTGTCTTTCCAGTCACTGACGTTGCAAATAGCCAACAGGTATATTAAGAAAATCATTCTATGTTTGCACTTGTACTAATCTTTTTTGAGTCACATTGGTAGTTGGGTACTGATACTTACAAGCACACCAATCACTATCGGCATCACATCTACTCTCTTCATTGCCCACATCTTGTGCACTTCCCACTTCAATTCATCATAAGAGTTCACTTTTTCTTCTTTTTTTTCAATCTTGTTGTGACCAGGATACACTACGTCAATTCTCAGACATGCTTTTTCTTTTCTGAAAAACAATATCAGGTTTCTGATGTCTAATCTGATGGTCATATTGAATCGTTGCATCCCATAGGATTTTACAATCCTCATTCTCAGTAACTCCTTCCGAGATTTGGTCATACCATCATAATTTCCACAGTCATCAACGGATCATTCTTGCCACATTGTCGTGTTGCTTTTTGTATTCATTCTGAGCCAATTTCAGGCATTCATTAACAATGTGCCACACTGTTCCCCACCTCTCACCACACATTCTACATTTGTTGCTCTCAGTTGTTATCAATACCACACTTCACATAGTTTGTCCTCAAAGCTTTTTCTTGTGCAGCACATAAAGTGCTTCTGTTTCTAATTTCTAGTCACTTCTCTGATTGTTTTTTTGCTTCTATGTTCCTCTCTATCATTCACCTCAAGTTCTGTGTCATATTTATTCTGGTGTTCTTCAGGTAGGTCTACTTTCTTCTATTTTTCTGCATATCTGTTCTTCACTATTCTTTCTTCAGCTTCCTCATTGGGATGTACTGCTCATACACTGGGTTTTGTGCATCTGTTACCTATTTCATCTGCATTGTTGCTGTTTTCATTTGGTCTGCCATGAGATATTTGTCCTAATTTGGCTAATTTCAGTGTCAGTCAACCTTTTATTCTTAATGATGTCTCTACAATTATTATCACTATTATTATTATATTTTAAAAGGATTGGCATAACTACTCACAAAGTTAAATAGACACTACAAAGAGCATGATGCAATTTTAATAGGTATTTTATTGGTTTGGACAATATTTCAATAGCTCACTTGTCTTTGTCGAGTTCAAAATGAAAAGTGATACATAGACTGACTCCAAGGAAACTAACAGTGGAGATTTTGCACACTGTACCTTGAAAAGCAGCTGCAAGAGAGGTAAGCCATGTTCAGATTACACTCTTCACATTTTCTGTTATTATTATTATCATTATTATTATTATTATTATTATAATCTTTCACAGACTGTTGCATTTTACTTGACCAGTGTTTATTCCTGTCACAGTGGCATTAAGAAGATGAAAGAAAAAGTTCCCTAAAAGAAGAAGTCAGTCATTCTCATAACTTTTGATATAATCAGAATTGAATTAATTCAGCACTATGCCTAGCAAATCCCCACATCAACTTTCTAGTGTACCACTGCTTGAAGTAGTGAGGGAGCCTCTGTGTAGTCTCACAACTTATAAGAAATTGTAGTCAACTCACCCTCAGAACTCACTTAACTACTTTGTAAAAGGAACGTTGGTTGAGGTAGCCTTGTGTATGAAAACAACCTTAGATAAGTGGAATACCTTTAAACATAAGCCAAGCTTCTCACATTCCACACCCTAACAATGTTAAAAATGAAGCACTGAATATTGTAATCTAAAGTACAGTATATCCGAATATATGGCAGCTCAATCGAGATTCGATCAAATTTGATCAAGTTATCATCAACAGACTTAACTCTAGTAAAGTTTATAAGAGATGTACCAAAACAACTCACAAAACTCTACAAGCACAATCCTTTTGAAGTTAATCAATGATCTTTGGATTGCTATAGAAACACAGGTGACACCTTGGAAAAATCTTCACAAGTCAATATTTGCAACAAGACTGGGGATAATTAAAGTGTATGAAAAGAAAATTTCATTCTGGAACAGAAACAATTTTACTGAGCGAAGTTGTTTATAAAGTAAATATACTTAATTGTTGGAACATTTAAAGCATGTTTTGAAAAGGAACCCTTTAACTTCATTAAAGGTGACCTTCATTTACCATTTATTCTTATAAAGCATATGGTTTTTACTTTTCCATTGCAGGCACTCTAGAAGTATTAGCTTGATGCAGATTAATTATTCTAATTTCTGATCCAGTTCAGAGTATTACATGCTCCAAATATGTAATATAATTGCCTCCTTATATAATAATACTTCCCTGACTAATGATACTTCAGTGATATAACAAGATTTATTGTTTGTAGATCGCTATACAAAATGCATGTGCAGACAATGGCATAGGACAACCAGATCGATTATCCTGACAGTGGCTCAGAGTATTTCTGAGTAGAGCACTTTATTTTGCATTTCTTTAACTCCTCTAGCAGTTAAGAAGAGGTATCATAAATACTTGTCTCTCGCTGCACATATCAATATTATGACTTGAAAGCCGCTGCAGTTTATGAATGGAATAATAAAAGTTAATTGTTGTAAGTCTTTCTTTTATACAACTCTTTTACAAAGTTTTGGCCTAGAATCCAAGCTTTCAGCCCTGAGATAGTTATAATCTTTGAAAGAATCAAAATTAATTGATTCAACCATCCAGAACTACAAATTGGTTTAATCATATCTGATTTCCTAGAATATGTATTGTACTGACAGGAAAATTACAGTATTTGAATGATGTCAAGGTTGGAAGAAATCCAATAAGATAATTCTTCCCATACCTATTCACAGAATAACCTTCTATTATTGACACTTATTAGAAAATAGTTCCCATGCTGAAACTGAAATTTGCATTCTAGAGTAGATAGATACTATATATATGTTTCTCTATATATTTTATGGTTTTCTAAATCTGTGCTAAAAGGAAGTTTAAAATATGGTAATTAGTCTTAAGAATATTGAGATTCAATAATTTCTGTACATTATGATTTGATATTGTTGAACTATTAAATAATAGCAGCATAAAAGAATTCTTTTGTATCCTATGTGAAAGGCTTATAGATGACCTCTGTACTTACACAAGTGTATTTAACACATATCAATATCTGTACAAAGATATTCACATACACACACAAATACATGCACATATGTATGTATAGCCTCACAAACACAAATATTCATATATATGCACAGATGCAATAGTTTCTGCATAAATGTTGCAGATACATACATATGTGTGTATATACATATGTGCATACATCTGTGCATATAGTACATGCACATATGTATATGTACATATAGTACATACATATGCACATATCTATGTATGGACATTAAAAATAGAAGAGAACATACACACATCTTCAATTTTGTGCATAAGATTTGTGGAATCTGTTATTATTTCTCACTTCATATTAATGTAAAAGAGTTAAAACTACCTAAGTGATGATAAGTGAATGACTGAAGGGTTCATAGTATGTATTTTGTCATTGTGTGAATGTTCACAACCATTATAGGTAACTCAGATCTCCAGCTATGAACATGAAACACACGGAAGTACAGTTCATCAATATAAAGAGTAAGGTTACTGCAATGTGTTGAATGTTTGCATTTGCAATGCAGAGTTGAATTACTACTAAAGGCAGTATTAACTTTAGATGAGTATCTATCGATTTATAATACTTGCATTCCATTGGGAAATTTGTATTATTAGTTGCATTTTAATAGGAAGTATCAAAGACTTGATCCTGTTTAATATACCTGCATTTGATAATTAAACAGTGATTGGCTTATTAGAATTAACAGATCTATCATGAACTTCAAGTTTTAAACAATATTACATCACATATTACACTTTCTTCTTCCATCTAATTTACCTTCTTTCATCTGATGCTCCATCCATCTAATATTCCGTCTTCCTCCATTTGAACAACTGGAAAAAAGGAACTCCTTTCAATTAATTCTATTTCTTTCAAACTTTTTTCCCTGTAGTTCTAAGTCTCATCACTAAGAGTATAATATCTGAGTTATATATTTACAAATTTCCTTGGGTAAGGTAAATGTTATAATTATAGTCTATTTACAACACCCTCTTTGTAACAATATTTAATGTAGAATTTATTCCTGACATATTCATCACTAATCGTTGGCATGAAAATTCATAGTTTTATTGAAGAAAAGTAATCAAAAATAAATATTTTGCTAATCTTACTAAACATTTCTGCCATGATAACACTAGCAGGTATCAATTCAACATTTAAAATAATCTACTATTAATGGCAATATATAAATATTGATAATGAATGTCAGTATTGATAATGAATGCCAATAAGGTCAAGGATGTTGGCAATAAGATTAAGTGAACCACAGAGAATGGTATACAGTAAATACTCAAAGACCAAATAATTCCTAAAATCTCATTACACTTCATGCCTCTGGGGAGAATATAAGTTGTTCCTTATATCGTGTGTAGAAAAGCATATTAAATATGTCAAAAGTTTAAAAATATTAGGTAGGAGTGTCTGCTTGAAATTTCAGAAAATATCATATATTTAAGTTTCATCTATTAAATTGCATCTCTAAATGTAAATTACATCAAAATAAAATTTTCCAATATTAATGGCTTCAATGTTAGCCAAATGATCACCACTTTCTATGTGTTGCTAGATATTTAGAAAACTTTAAATATTTTGTGGTATGCAAAGTTGAATTAGAGGCAACATAGATGCCTGTTGTCAATGACAACACTTCAGTGATTGGGTTGAGGTTGATTGCTTTCATCTTACATTTATACAAATTACAGGTGCAGGCATTCCTTGCATCTTGATCATGATTCCTATTCACCACACAGCAAGTCTTTTAGCATTTGACTATCATCCATGTAATGGACATATTCAAGCCACTGAAGTTGTTATTAGTACAGGTAAAAGAGCATAAAGAGGACACCTACTCTAGTACATCAGTGTTGAAATCATGGTATGACAATAAGGTCCAACTGGTGCCATGGTTTCAGTAGTGGGTGTATTTTAAAATAGATTGAAGGTATTCTTATAAAAGTTTATTGTTTATATTTTACTTGTTTCAGTCATTTGACTAGGGTACCACCTTGAAGGGATTTTAGTCAAACAAATCCACCCCTAGGGCTTATTTTTTAAGACTACAACTGTAGCTTTTACTGAACCATGAAGTTATGGGGACATAAACACATCAACACCAGTTGTCAAGCAGAAGTGAGAGACAAACACAGGCACACACACATATATATGATGGGCTTCTTTCAGTTTCCATCCATCAAATTCTCTCACAAGGCTTTGGTCAGCCTGAGGCTATAGTAGAAGACATTTGGCCATGGTGCCATGCAGTGGGACTGAACCCAGAACCATGTGGATGGGAAGCAAGCTTCTTACCATCATCATCAACATTGTCATCGTTGTCGTCATCATCATCATCATTTACAGCCGTTTTCCATACTGGCATGGGTTGGAAAACAAGGACTGACTAGGCAGAAGACTGCATCAGGATTCACTGTCTGTTTTGGCAGGATTTTTACAGCCGTTTTTTAGGTAGGGTTTTTAACACTAACCACCTTATAGAGAGCAGGCACATATACATTGTTGTCTTGTAAATGAAGTCACATTGTAGCAAATATGCAAGGTAAAGGAAGGTATGAATCCAAATTTCAGTTTTTCTTGTGAATTCTGCTATAAAAGTGTGTATCAGATTAATCAATAAAATTAAAGCACACCTTCACAAGTCATGACTGTTTGCAATGTTATTTGAAAAAAGTGATGAGACTTGTAACTAAATTACTATTGCACAGTAAGGTAAGGTGATTGTCAAGAGGAGATGGTTTGCAAAGACTTGTCAGCTAATTGATTCAACAATGAAATTTCTTGCCAATGTAGAACATTCGCTATATGATAAGTTGTAAAAGTGTAAAAAGCAGCTATTCTATTTGACAGACTTATAATTCAATGAAGCACAGAAACATGTGCATGGCAAACATGTTACACTTATTCAAGCCTGAACAATCCTAGTAGGCTTTCAAATCAAAACAGGTTCATTTAAATCTACACTAACACATGGAGATTTTAAGTATTCGCCAACATTATCACTACTGGAAGAAGGAGAAATTGAAAACTTTTCATATAATGACCAGAGATACGCATAAAACTTTTTTGAAAACTAAGGGCAGACATTAAAATACATTCTAAGGACCTGAATAAAATCTAAATAGGTGAGAGGATAGTTCACTGTTTGATTTGGAAACAGAGAATACAGACACCGAACTCATTGATATATGTGTGCAGATCTCAAAACTATATCATTGTTCTAAAGTAAAACCTACCTAATACCCAAGTACTTGAGCCATTTTTACTTACATTCCCAGGGTTATAGAAGGATGAGGGTGGTTTTCAAAATGCAAATGTAGTTTAAATAAAATAGAGAAGCAGCCTGAACTGGAAAGGATGTGTTGACTTCAACATTAACAAATATTGCTTTTTATTCATAACATAATCATTGTTATTGAATATGTTAATGCTTCCCCACATTGAATGTGTTAACACAGTCACATGACTAAGAAAATATGGTGCACGTTCCATACAGATAAGTGACTGGAACCAGTATAAGAAAATGTTAACAAACTGAAACATCTACTGCAGATTTTGAACTCACTATTTCTATAACATAATTTCTTCACTATATCAACTCATTAAATCCAGAAACAAAATTGAGTGGTTTAAAATGGTTTTCAAAACCATTTGTGTTCTATGATAGTTATCAATTGACTGCAATAACATAGGAAATAAAGAAAGATATAAACTTTGTCCCATTACTACAAGTCAACAGAAAATAAAGTCTCAAGTGGCAAATATAAATTTGAGAGATTCTCTATAAATTCTTTATAGATGAAAGGAAGTGTCTATTTATGCTTGTGAGTGTGTGTGTGTGTATGTGTGAGTGTCTATCAGTATATGTACACTTGCACATATGTGTATACACAAATACATACACACATTATATAAATGTGTGTGTGTGTGTGTGTGTGTGTGTGTGTGTGTGTGTGTGTGTGTGTGTGTGTGTGTGTGTGTGTGTGTGTGTGTGTTAAAACAGAATTGAAGACTGGTAGTGGTTTGTGTTGGTAAGATTGGTATTATTTGGTTTAAGTAATAGTGTACAATGAAACTGCCATGGGGAGTAAAGTATCCAAAATTTGAGACATTCCTTCTCAGGATAAAGAAGACAGGAAAGCAATAAAAAAAGATGTCAGAGGTGGACTTTAAGCAATGATGATGAGGATGATATCTCTTTTATCTTCTATCTTTTACTTGGTTCAGTCATTTGACTGTGGCCATGTTGTGGCACTAACTTGAAGGATTTTTAGTCAAATGAATCAGCCCCAGTACTTTTTGTTAAGCCTGGTACTTATTCCACCAGACTCTTTTGCTGAACAGCTAAGTTACAGGGATGTAAATGCACCAACAGTGGTTGTCAAGTGGTGGTGGAGGTCAAACATTTATTTTACTAAAACCTCTCACAAGGCTTTGGGCAGCCTGAGACTATAGCAAAAGACACTTGCTCAAGGTGTCATGTAGTGGGACTGAGCCTAGAACCATGTGGTTGGGAAACATGCTACTTACCACACAGCCACACCTGAACCTATATACATATATATATATATATATATATATATATATATATATATATATATATATATATATATATATATAATATATATATATAAATATATATATATAAATATATATATATAAATATATATATATAAATATATATATATAAATATATATATATATATATATATATATATATATATATATATATATATATGTAGTAAAACTACCTCCCGCCATTAGATACAAACTACTATCGCCATTACATACAATCTTCTCATTTAAATATAAATAAATGCGAGCGTAGTAGAGAACCCATTCCTTGTCATCACGTGACTGATTATTATTCGAATCGGCAACTACTTCGAACCTTTCCCGCCAGAACGCAAACTGACCAATGACGGCCCCTAATAAGGTCACGTGATAGAGTAAAATTCTGAAGCCATCGGGAGCTCATAGTTTGTTATAAATAGCTTTAACTCGGCAACCTAATTTTTCTCGGTCCAGTTTCTCTTTGAGAACTGTTCCGTGTACCACACGACAGCAGCAGCAGTTCCAGCGACCACTTCAACAGCTTCGTCCAGCCAACGATGACCACCGCCGTCGCCACATCAGCAACACGATTCTACGATTACTACTAACCAGCAACAATCTCCACCAGCGTCTACACGACCTACTATGTACACCACACCAAACTCCGCGGCACATCTCCCTCTTCGATTCTGTTAGGTGACTCAGCTTCACCACGGTAAATAAACAGACAAGAGTTCTTAAACAGACAAGAAATTCTCAGCCAGCGACGAACATCTGTATAACAAGAATCACGGCCCGGCATCGATGCCACGACATCACAACTAGTGAGCAGCACTGCCACACTCAACCTCTCCTCACTTTCACATACAGAACTTTTCCTATAGTGTACTAACGATCTGGTATAATTGCTCACGTGTTATTGACTCTCTTTCTATCTGCTGTAAACACTCATACACACATGTATCACTCACATACACACTTTTCTTTGTATGACGGCCTGTCTTTGATTATGTTCTTATATGTCGCATTCACACTCTCACACAGACATACATCTTTAACGCCATAATAAATATCTCTGTTATTCATCTAATACGGTTGCGGTCTTTCATTACTGGTCATCTATGTTATCGTCGCATAACATATCATCAATATCATCCATTGATATATATTTGTATGTTCGACCGTGTGACACGTTTAAATAAAAGGAGTCCTCTGTTTTTCCATTCGTCACCATTTCTCCTTTTTGAGTTCGCACGGTCGACCCTTACAATTGGTGACCCGACGTCGGTCGTCCCTTACATATATATATGCGAGTAAAAATAAATACAAAAAAGGTGGGGTTTTTTGTATGATTGTGTATAGAGGAATATATTATTTTGTTTAAAAGAGTTCCAACACTGTCTGTTTTTTATGTTTTATTTATATTCCTGCAGAACTAATGTGGGGTATAGAAAATGGAATACACAATATATAATATAATATACAATATACAATATAAAATAAAATAAAAATGGATGGCACCGTGAAAGAAAGTATTGAATGTAGATGAAATATTGAGTGTTCAATATAAAGGATCAAATATATAAATATATAAATATATATATATAAAGGCGACTCGAGTTTCAGGGCTATTTCCCTTCGTCATGGCCGGTATGACAGACTTTAACAGACTGTCATATATATATATATATATGTATGTATGTATGTATGTGTGTGTATGTATGTATGTACACACACACACGCACACATGCACACATACATCTTCCAAGAAACATAACACTGTCACTAAAAGCAGGTATACTATACCAAAGACACAGCAGAACCAGAAAGTATTCACACCCTTAAAAATATATAATACTAGCAGAAACACCAGGCGTTGCCCGGGTTAAAGAGAATAATGAAAGCTAAAAACGCCGTCTAGACTACGCAACCCTCAACTGTTAGTAGCTACGATACCATATTTCTACATTAATAACTCTCCAATCCATGCCAGCATGGAACATAGATATTAAGTGGAATGTTAGAAGAAAGTTTTCAACTCATATGTATATAAAGTAAATACACGTAATTCAGAAACACGTTTTGTGTATTTTATTTCGTAACCAAACAAACAGGTACAGATTATAAATAATGAAAGGCCAATTTTGGTGATTCATTTGACAGAGGTAGTAGAGAGACAATGCGATGATAAATCTGATGTTGGATCTTGAAAGTTTGGATGAATGCTGCCTCAGTTAAATCTCTTGTGGTTCCAAATGATGTCATCTGTAGTACAGCGTCGTATTGTCTAATTTTGTTTTGCAAATGTTAGGAATCTTGGTCAGTTGATGATAACAGTTTCTTCAATAGCTCTGGAGGTTGGAGATTGTGGAATTGTTGGGAATGTTTTTAACTTTGGTGTTATATGTATTGCTTGAATTTCTTTGACATATGAAATATATGTATTTTCACTGGGTTTGTAAAAGAGAGTTGTGTAGCTCTCGAGTTTTAGGGATTCACACAGACACACAGACAGACAGACACACATTCTCATCTTTGTATATAGATATAGATATATATATATACACACACACGCACCCAAACACACGTATATATATGTATATCAATATAAATATATGAAAGTCAATGAAGTTTCGTAAAAGAAGGTGATCATGAACATATTTTCTTGCTGTTGTGATTATAACACCTCGTTGTAAATAATGTTCCTTGATTTCCCTTGTGGAGCATATGCGAATAGGTTTTTTTTTTTTTTTGCTGCCCACTCTTGAGCAGCCAACATACAGTTGTCCATGTGAGAAGCGGGGCTCTTCCAAGAGAAGACCAGCTACAGACAGTGCTCATCTGTTATGTTCGGGTTAAAATTTCATCAACATCAAAAATATATGAATTTTCATGGGAGTTATGGCCGTTATGCATAGAATATAATTTCCAAATTGCAGACTAAATTTACAATCGATAAATGTCTTAGAATAACCAGTCTCTCATCTGGGAAGGCCTTGAAATCAATGTTACCAACTGGGGACTATGTGTGTCGCAGTGATAATAAAAAGACTCAAAGGAGGTCTGCAACGAAATAATTTTACTCAATACTTTGCAAGTGAATCAGTGGAGGCAAAGATGCGTCTCATTTACTTGACAATTTATGCACCACATTGCAGAAATCACAATGTAAGTATATCTGAAAGGGTAGTCTTACAATGTTGTACCGTTGAATTACAAATAATGCTCATCTGTTATGTTCGGGTTAAAATTTCATCAACATCAAAAATATATGAATTTTCATGGGAGTTATGGCCGTTATGCATAGAATGTAATTTCCAAATTTCATAAAGATCCATTCAGTACTTTTGACGTAGTTTTGGATAAGAAAACAAATGACTAATGTGTGTGTTTGTGTCCATGTGTATGTGTGTGATGGGTGTATATATGTATAGATATCTGTATGTATATATATGTATATATGTGTACATATTACATGTACATCTATATATATATACATCTACACATATGTATACATATACATGTATGCATATATATCTATACATATACGTGTACATATACATCTCTCTCTCTCTCTGAAAGTATGTCATTACAGTATCGAAATGTGATTGTTTCAGTTAGAGGAATAACGTGTACATATACATCTATATGTATACATATACATCTCTCTCTCTCTCTCTCTCTCTCTCTCTCTCTCTCTCTCTCTCTCTCTCTCTCTCTCTCTCTCTCTCTCTCTCTCTCTTTCTCACACTCTTTCTCTCTCTCTGAAAGTATCTGTCATTACAGTATCGAAATGTGATTGTTTCAGTTAGTGGAATAGTTTCATTTTTAAAGTGAAAGTATTTGACATGAGTGTTTTTGTTTCACTTTTGACACGTAATACTTAAATAGTGGAGGAGATATTATGTTGCCGTGGGCTCGAACTCTGCAAGAAGTTAAAAAATTTTTTTGACTAAAACACAACTGGAACCCTAAGTAAGGCATCTGTAAAATTTGAATGAAATTGGTTGCGTAGTTCTCGAGTTTTAGGGATACACACACACACACACACACACACAGACAGACAGACACACATTCTCATTTATATATATATAGATTAGTGGAAGATTCAAATAAAAACTGCTTTGTAATGTAAACACAACAGGCCAGATATTATTTTAATGGGATTTTACAAAACATCATGCACTGTTTTAGAGCTGAGCTACCCAGCAGATGACAATGTGTCATCAGAAATTGTGGAAAAGGAAAATATCTGATGAACTAATGAGAAACCTACAGCTCTTATATCCATTCTATAGATTTTCATTTGTGCCTATTATCATGTGTGCACTGGGCTATGAAGTTATGGATCTGCATAAATATCTAGTAAACCTTAGAGTTCTTCAAAAAGAAACAGAGCATACTGCTTCACATTATCCAAATAGAATTGATTAGCATTACAGTGAAAATTTGAACATTCCAAGTTTTCTCCATTTTCGTTCTTGGAATACATATGGAATATGAATACACACACATGCACATGCATACATACACACACATACAAACAGCAATGAAGCATACACACTTGTGTGTAAGTGTGATATATATACTCACTACACAAGTGCAAGTTTATCCACTCGTACACACACACACACACACACACACACACATGCATATACCAACCAATTCATATAAGTACAAACCCCAAGAGTCGTCTTAGCTTAAATAAAAGAGTCAAGCTACTTAGTGAGCAAATGGAATTCTATGCAAAGTGACTATCTTAAATCCTAACTGCAAATGTGTAGGACATAATATATACAATCAGCAGTTGTCCAGAAACGTTATCAAAGGACTACCTCATGCAGCAGCATGATGTTATTGTTAAAACAATACAAGATTTTATCCATAAAAATATACTATCCTTGAATAGATATAGACAACACCTCTGCTTTTGGATACATACATACCAACACAAGAAATATTGGTGGGACATTCTCTTCAAAAACTCTATCAAGTGTTAACATAACAGTTCATAAAAGTAAGTTGCCCTACTCATGAAAACATCTCTTCTAAAAATCAAGGAGAAGAATATTTATGGACGTTTGCTTTGAAACCAGCAGCTTCTTTATTTTGACTATAAATTCACATTTATACAAATAAGCATTGGTATATGTTAGGAAATGTCTAAGCCTCAATCTAGAGAATTTTGAATTTTCAAGGAAACAAAGACAGGCTAATATGCATTTTACACTTACAATCTGCAAATGGATCAGTAAAAATATACAAGATTTTCTTGCGACCATTATCATTGTTGTTATCCAAATTCCAATGAAGCTTTCATTTCTCTTTTAGAAACCAGCTCCTTCCTTTTAAGAAGAATTCTAATAAATATTTCTTACTAAGGAATACATATGTACATGCATACATACACAGACAAATGTACACAAATGCAAACATATATGCATACTGGATACACACACACACACACACACACACACACAAACACACACACACAATAAATTGGCAGTGTCACTAGAGGACTGGCTACAATATCTCACAGTGTTTGTTCCATCTCTCTGCACCTTAAATTCAAATTCAGCTAAAATCAACTTTGCCTTTCTTACTTTCAAGATCAATAAGATGTACCAGTCTCAAGTAGTGGATTGGGAGAACTTTTAGAGAGTTGGGTGAGGTACCTTGCAACATTTATTCTGGCTCTTTGCATTTTGACAACAATGCCAGTGATGACTTTAGTGTCAAAGTGCACTGGGTAAAGTCAGTGGCCTTTCCTTTGGATAAATATTTGTTGTGTGAAGAAAGGAGACAAATGCCAGACTTTCTTAGAAAAAAGGCCTTAGCCAGGCCTCTGTATGCATATACAGCTAAATGGTTAACCTTGAATGATGGACACTGTATATATACACATATATATACGTGTGTGTGCATAAAAGTATATGCATGCATGATGGAATGCTCTTCATATATGATTGTGTTGTAAAGCAGTCTTTTGCTACTAATTGCATCTGTCTTTTGATGACAGTTGTCACTCTGACAGATACTGTTATATTTTGTAGTTGTCAATAGAATGGCTCTATCTGGCACTGTATGATCCCCAGTCATACAGTGTTATTATCATCAAAAGGTTGAATCATTATAACGTCCACTCAGTATCACAATATAATCACTACATCAGCACAAACATGACTATCAATACAATCTACATATACTCTTGACTATCTGACCTTCTCTGTCAACCAGCTACTGGTCTATTTACAATGGCTGGCTACTACCACTTTTTACTGCTTGGCGTGTACAGTTTAACTACACAACATCTCCCCTTTCAATTTTTTACTTTACAATCAATTTCTTTTATTCACCCTACCCCTTCTTTTTGTATATATATATATATATATATATATATATATATATAATATAATATAGGATAAAATCTTTATAAGAATTTATCAAGTAGTCAGCGTGAAAAAAACCTCATAATGAAAAAAAATTCATCATTTTTTTCATAAATATATATAATTTATATAAAGGGCATTAACTGTGTAGTAATGCCTCACGCTTCAAGGGACTAAATAAGTCAAAAACTACCAAAAAATAAGCAACATACTTACCGAAAGCGAGGGAATGCAGCTTTCAAAATTAATCTCTTAAAAACATTTAACTTAACGGTAAACCACTGGTTTCTCAATCAATACAGAAAAACTGTGAAGTAACCTGCATCTTTTGTTCATCAGTACACGTATGGTCAAGATATATAAAATTAAACAAGAATCAACATACCACGATGTACCCAACACAGTACAATGACTTCTGTTCATAATTATATATCCGTGAAAGAGATTTGAATTTATCCGGTTGCATCTCAGTAACATGTGCTTATACAGAATAATATTCAGCACTGAATATATTCTAATTATTTATAATATAATATAGGATAAAATCTTTATAAGAATTTATCAAGTAGTCAGCGTGAAAAAAACCTCATAATGAAAAAAAATTCATCATTTTTTTCATAAATATATATAATTTATATAAAGGGCATTAACTGTGTAGTAATGCCTAGCTGCATTCCCTCGCTTTCGGTAAATATGTTGCTTATTCTTTGGTAGTTTTTTACTTATTTAGTCCCTCGAAGCGTGAGGCATTACTACACAGTTAATGCCCTTTATATAAATTATATATATATATATATATATTCAATATCTTTTCTTCTTAGCGACTACCTTTAGGAATTCAGTGTTCTTCCTTTTCCTTGTCTGTGTGGTTTCGACTTCTTGTAACAGTGCTGGAACCTGAAAAGTGTCATATAACCAATCCATCGGTATTTCTACTCTATTTGATTCCTTTTCTATGACTCTTTCCTGAAGCTGATTTCTATGTCTCCTTTCCATTCCATTTCTGCTTCTTACACCATACATCATTCTTCCTATGTATGTTACAATTTCTCCTTCTTCCCAGTATTGCTTTCCATTTTTGTACATTCTTACATATACCTTATCACCAATTACACCTTGTGACTTCAGGCCATTTTGTGTAGCTGTCCACCACTATTAAGTAATAATATCCATTTACTGGGCCTGCAAAATCGATATGCAATCAGGACCGTGGTATTTTCACTTCCAGCCAAAGTTCACATTTTGTTGCAGGTAGTTTTACTGCTAGCACACATCCTCTGCAGCTTCTTACCAAGGTTTTCAACTTCCTTGTCTATGCTTACAATATAATTTTCTTCCTGTAACACTGTAGACTATTTGCTTTGAACTAGATAATTTTGGTTTACCCATTCGTTCCCATGTTTTCTCATTTATGATTGGGATATCACTTCCTGTGTCTAATTGCATTCTCACATTCATGAATTTTCTGTTTGTTGTAGTCACAACTTTTCCTGCTGACAAGCTATTTATTTTTTCTTGTTTGTTTCATTTTCCTATCGTTCTAGTTTTGCAGTGCGATTTTATATGTCTTGCAAACCCGCAGGAAAAACATTTCGTTTTTATTATACGGACAATCTTTTTTCAGGTACATCCCACCACATACCATACATGGGTCTACATCCCAATATTTTTTTTTTTTTCTGCAGCACTTTATTTGTCTTCCAATTTTTTTGCACTGGTCTTATGTGGAAACACTCTTACCATTGAATTTCTTCCACGTCATGCCTTAATTTTAATATCCTGTCACACTCTTCCAACAGTTTCTGCAATGTCAAATCCTGGGTCAATGCCAGTTTTGATGGAATTTTCGTTCGGATTTCTGCATCCCTTCTATCCGTCAATCCTTGTGCAAAAACCAAACACTTGAAAAAATCTGAAGTAAGCTTAAATCTCTCACATTCTTTGTTGACTCTGCCTGTGTAAGTAGTGAAGTCTTCATCTTCAGTCTTCTGTATGTTTAAACATTTCTTTCTAATCTTAAACAGTAAGCTCTTTTCACTAAACATTTTGTACAAAATATCAACTGTATCCGTGAAATTTATGTTAGATGCTTTTTTAGGCAATATGAAGTTACTATACTTCTCATGCTCTGCTGTCCCTAATTTTCTTAAAACTAGATGTGTTTTCATATCATTCATCCAATCCTGGCATTCTTTTTCAAAAATTTGTTGAAATCTTCAAAAATAAGTCTCAAAGGTTACTCCTTCTTTAGAGTCATTTCGAATTCACTTAGGGATTTTCTATATGGTCAGGTGAAAATGTATTCTCCAGATTGGTTACCAACCTCATTAAGTGTAACATTTGCTGCTGAAATCCTTGTTGTTGCTCTTGCTGTTCCTTGAGTTGTTGTTGTTGCTGTTTTTGCAACTCAACTATCCCAGCTAACAAGTCTTCCATATTTTACAATTTTCGTAAGTGAATGTTTTTTTTTTTTCACTCCATGTAAATTTGTTTCTCTTTGTCACCACTGTTGTAAGGTGGTCTTTTGCCACTGATTGCAACTGTCTTTTGATGACAGTAGTCACCCTGACAAATATTGCTATATTTCGAAATTGTTGATAGAATGTTTTTATCTGTCACTGTATGACCCCAGGTTGTACAGTGTTATTATCCTCAAAAGGTCGGATTGTTATAACGTCAACTCAGTATCACTGTATAATTACTATATCAGCACAGACACAACTATCAGCACAGTCCACATGTACTCTCAACCTTATCTGTTGACCAGTTACTGGTCTATTTATAATGGCTACTACCATTTTTTACCACCAGTTGTGTACAGTTTCACTATACAGCAGTTTGTATATGTATTTTACTAGTCTTGTTCTTGGAAAGGTTGGGCAAATCATCATCATCATCATCACCATGCTTGTTGTTTTTATGTCCCCATTTCTATGTTTGCATTATTCAGTTGAAATTTGATGAGGCAGACTTTTCTGGCCTGATGCCTTTTCTGTGCTAACCATCACCTATTTCCAAGCAAGCTAATGTTTTCCCTTGGCCACATAGGAAATGAGCAACATTGCTTACATGACAGTGATGCTCATTTACGTGATGTGAAGACTAGGATACAGACAAACCCAAGCATGCACACACACACACACACACACACACACACACACACACACACACACACACACACACATACACTCAACAGATTTCTTTCAGTTTCCATCTACCAGATCCACTTACAAGGCTTTGTTCAGCCCAGAGCTACAATAGAAGACACTTGCCTAAGGTGGCATGCAGTGGGACTGAACCCAAAACTATATGCTTGGGAAGCAAGCTTCTTAATCACACAGCCATGCCTGCCCTTAAAATATCAGTGGAATGCATAATAACTTTTTTTAATTCTAGGAAACAGAAAACTTTCAAATACTGTGAACAATGAAGACTCTAGGAAATTACAAGAACAACATAGAAAAGAAGAAAATAAGCAAGAACGGAAAAGCAAAAAAATGAAAACCATTCTTAAAAGCAAATTCAATTAGGTGTAACCAAAGGCACATCCGTGAAGCTTAGAGCATTTAAAAACCAATAGAAGACTTTTGTAAAAAAATAAATTGAATTCTTGCATTTATAAATCAACAGGAAACTCTAAAAATAGTGAAAGATGTTTGTGAATAGTTTATTTTTTTCACTATTGTATGTATAATTTTGTCTTATTCACAAATTTTGTTTTATTACCTCTCTTTAAAGGCAATGATTGAAATACAAATATGTATTGTTCTTGAGGCTTAATCTATGATTGATATTCTCTTCAATGTACAGTAACCAAATGCAAATATAAAAATCAACATTGATTCTAAATAACTGACTGTGGTACACAGTTTGTGTGATAGAGTTAATATTTCAAATGTGTTAGCCCAATATGACATGCTTATATATATATATTATTTGTATCTTTCACCTGTTTTAGTCATTCAACTGTGGCCATGCTGTAGCTCTGCTTTAGCTGGACAAATCAACTCCTATTGTTATACAAATACACACACAAACACACACACGCACGCACACACACACACACACACACACACACACACACACACACACACACACACACACACACACACACACACACACGCATAAACTTCACAAGGTACATGTCAGTTCTCTCACATGATTATATTTCCCTCAAAATGTATTGCTCAGTCCAAGATTACAGTAGATGATACTTGCTGAAAATGTTCTTTCTTCCCTGAAAGTGCTCTATGACTAATTAGAAATTAGCTGATGAAATACATGAATAGAAAGAATAAATTCCAAATACATCTATATAACGTAGCTTCAAGCAATAACAAACTTTCCCTTATCAAACTACACAAACTCTCTCTACCATCCATTCCTCTTCATCTATACCTAACGAAAGTATAACTTGTTTCTGTCCTTCTCTATACTCTCTTCCTAAATAACCACTTCTGATTTCTCCTCACAAACTCACTTATACCATTCCTAATTTTTGTATATCTCACTCCACCCTCCAACTGTCAACTGTTCATTAAATGTTTGTCTAATGTAACTTGATGATCACTCAACACTTTGTGCTTAGTGAGTGTGTGTGTATATATATATGTATGTATGTATGTATGTATGTACGTATGTATGTATGCATGTATGTATATGTATATATATATTGCTGTCTCAAGTCCTAGAACTCATGTGTAGATACTCAGTTTTTATGGTGTACAAGTGATAGAGAACACAATGTTCCCCCTGAGCAAGATGCCAGTCCATCACAGATTTACTTCTCTTTCGCAACTGAATGGGCAACATGAAGTGAAGTATTTTTGCTGAAGAACGCAATGCAGCACCCGGTCTGGAAACCACGATCTTGCAATTGCAAGTATATCACACTGATCACTAGGCCACACACCTTCACATGTGCTCACACAACATGTGTGTGTGTGTGTGTGTGTGTGCATGTGTGTGTGTGTGCATGCATGCATATGTGCGTGTGTGTGTGTATGTGTGTGTGTGCATGTATGTATGTATTATGCATGTATGTATCATATCTTTGCATGAAACATCCAAGATAAATTTGTAGTAGTTAAACTACAGTGTTTAATCCTTTCACTTGAGAAATTTAAACAGATATGTACTCAGAAAAATAAGTAAAATTGTCTTTATACATTTCATAGTTTGTCAATCATTCATTAGAAGACAACTACCACCAAATTCTTCTACCAAGGGAGAGTGCTGATAGAAAATTTGTATTTAGAACTTAAATCTAGAACTTAGCTGCATTACCTAAATGAATTTATATTCTGCACATTTGTCAGCAGCAGGATTAGATAATTAAATATTTATACTCAAAACAGCATGCGTCAGAAAACCTAAGATATATTTAAAGTAGTTTTTAAACCTTTTCATGTGGAATTTTAAACAGATGTGAATTCATCTATATACTTTGTCTGTATTTTGTCTGTCTATCAGTGTGTGTGTGTGTGTGTGTATTATGAGAGAAAAACATGAAGCATGAATTTGATATTTCTTTATTTCATATCTGTTACATACATTTCGGCAATTGATAATCAATGATAGCAAATTATAAATGGGATTTATCAAGTGCATTCGATCATACCAAATGTAATGTCAGACTGGGGCAAAATCTAAATCACAAACGTGCTGTCATCTTTCATAAGTACCAAGGAGATACATGATGACCAGTGGGAATGGGGAAAGTGGGATGGAATGCAGGTTCAGCTATAACAACAGGTGTACATTGATCAATAAGTATCCAGACTGTTGCCATAGTAACGAAGCTAAAACACAGTAATGATATAACACATAGTAACGAAGCTTAGCACAGACTGACCTTCAACTTCGTTGTGCATGCGTACTAAGTTTTAACATTCTAGCTCACTTCCGCTGTTTACAGCAGCACTTAGAAGAATGGTGTGTAGCATCTGGTCATCGCACTGACCATGACAGAGAAAGCTGAGCAGAGAAACTGCATCAAATTTTGCCAAAAGCTTGATGATACCTGTTCAGAAGCCTATGCAAAGTTTTCAAAAAGTTTTCATTGTTCTCAACACAATCAAGGAGATCTTGTGTAACTGAAGCCTGAGTCCTTTTTGGTCAGTTGAAAGCAGTTTTCGCACAAACTTGGCAGACATACATCTTATACCCAGATGTTCAATGATAATGAACTGAACTGAACCATAACTAATCTGCACATCCTCTGATAATTCACGGAGGTGATTTAACGATTTTCCCTTACGGCTTCATATATATCTGTGATGTCTTTCTTAGCTCTGCTGGTTGTGGGTCTCCCAGAATGTTTGTCAATATCAACATTTTTCGGCCATCTTGGAAACGTCTGAACCCTTTTCTGCACTTGTGGGCAGCTCATACACTCCTCTCCACACACTTTCCTCTCCATACATATTGCATAGGCCTCTGTGCAGGTATTGTCATGACAACTTTCTCTCTCATAGTCAATGCGACGATCACACGCTACACACCTTCCATCCAAACACTGCTATAAACAGCAGAAGTGAGCTAGAAGGTTAAAACTTAGTGCACATGTACAACAGAGTTCAAGGTCAATCTTTGCCCAGCTGTGTGCTTTAGCTTCGTTACTATGGTAACAGTCTGGATACTTATTGATTAGACTTCGTATTTAATGACACAAATAATTCTCTCTATTTTTGGCACAAGGCCAGGAATCTTTAGGGGAGGGTAAAAGTTTATTATATCAACCCCCAGTACATAATAAATTAAGTACCAACTTATTTTATCAACCTCAGAAAGGATAAAAGGCAAAGTTGACCCCAGTGGAATTTGAACACCAAAGGTAATGAGTTAAAAGAAATACAGCTATGTATTTTGGCAACATGCTAGCAAGTTTGACAGCTCACCATCTTTTTAATGACATAAATAATGGTACAAGGTAAAACAACTGTGTTGGTATGGGATTATAGTTGCCATTCTGAAAGTGGAGACAGAAGTCAGCAGGATGCTTGACCCAAACTGGAAAATAGGTAAGAACTAGCAACAAGAAGAGCATCCAGTTATAAAATCCTGCCTTAAATAATTCTGTGTAGAAACATGATAGCAGAGAAAAATGTATAATTAAGAACAGTCAACTTATATATATAAATTGGATATGGATATGCTAGGTGCACAAGACAATTACCATTTTAGTTATAGCTCTTAGTAGTATTCATATTAAACCCCTTCAGCTATATGATCCAATAAAATTCTATGTAACTCATAGAAGGCTATAAGGTAATACAAAGAGCACATCTATTATGAGAGAAAAACCTGAAGCATGAATTTGGTATTTCGTTATTTCATCTGTTACATATATTTCTGTGTTCTATAATGTCATACTGTAAACTTGATTTATAAATGCAATTTACAAAGAGCATTTATAATATAACATCATCAAACACAGAAATATATATATATATATATATATATATATATATATATATATATATACACACACACACATACGTGCATACATGTATAAGTTAGAAAAAGCCTTTGATAGGTCTTTCCCCTCCCTGTGATCTAGCAATCTTCAAGGAAGATAGGAGTAAGCAAATGTATCCCTTAATCAATTTCCATAACAAGCCTTCCCTACCATCCATCACCTCTCTATCAGCCTCCTCTCCGTAACTTCATAATTGCAGTATTCTGAAGCAAACAAGTATAGAACTACATATTTCATTATCCTTTTTTGTGATACCAATTACCTTTCTCCCTTTCTAGAACCACTTCACCTGCCATCCGTCCTTTAATTCTTAATATTGTCCCTCTTCAATCACATTTTGCACTGATTGCTTTTCTCTGCTTCAAAATTATTTTGCTTTCCTCCTTCAGACTCAACATACATCTCTCACTCATACCTTGCACAGTCTGTATCTCCCCTCTCACTCATCCAACCAACTCACCCAAACATCATCATTTCTTTCACTTTCCTTGTCTACTGGATTATTATTGCTATTCTGCTACTCTTTACCCACTTCTGCATATGTTTGTAAAACATGTTAATATGTATATAATGAGAGAGGAGGAGGGAGAGAGAAAGAGATACTTTTGAAACAATAAGTGAATCCTTGAATTGTAATTAGATATCAATAGATTGACCACATCCATACAATATAATTGAAAAGAAGTCGCTTTCTCTCTGTCTCCCCCTCCTCTCTCTTTTTTCTTGTCCTTCTTCCTGTCTTTCTCTCATTCTCTCTTTCTCCAAATCGCAAAATTGACATCTTGAAAGGTCATTTAGCACCATCCTTGTGTTAATCAAAAAGACCATCCAAAGATACGTTTTCATCTCTCTGTCTTCCTCTCTCTCCCCCTCTCCTCTCTTCCTTCCTTGTTTCTCTTTCTCTTCTAAACAAAACAGCATCCTCTTTTTGATTTAATATAAGGCAGAAGAAAGTTTCTGTTTTATATCTTGAAGAGTTCCACTGAATGAAGAAAGAGCAAAAAAGAATTATCCAAAATTCTAACTGCCTCCTTCTTCATGATATATATATATATATAAGCACAGGTGTGGTTAATGTTTTAAGAAGCTTGCTTCAAACCACATAATTCCAGGTCCAGTCACACTGTGGCACCTTTGGCAAGTTTCTTCTTCTATAGCCTCATGCTGACCAAAGCCTTATGAGTGGATTTGGCTGAAGAAAACTGAAAGAGCTCAATGTGCGTGTGTGTCCATTGTGTCTGTGTTTATTTCTCCACCACTGCTTGACCAGTGTTGGTGTATTTATGCCTCCTATAACTTACCATTTCAGCGAAAGGGATCGGGTAGTATAAGTACTGGGCTTTACAAATAAATAAGTACTGAGTTCAAGTCATATCATTCCACTAAAAATTCTTCAAAGGCAATTCAAACACATAAACACATTTGCATGCATACACACTCACATGCACACACATTTAAATATGTTTACATGTGCGGTTGGGTGGTAAGAAGCTTCCTTCTCAACCAAATGGTTTCAGGTTCAGTCCCACTGCATGGCACCTTGACCAAGTGTCTTCTACTATAGTCTCAGGCTAACCAAAGCCATGAGAGTGGATTTGGTAGATGGAAACTAAAAGAAGTTTGTCGTGTGTGTGTGTGTGTGTGTGTGTGTGTGTCTGTGTTTGTGTGTATGTGTGTGAGTGTGTTGTGAGCATGCATGTTTCTGTGTCAGTGTTTGTCCCCCATCACTGTTTGACAACAGGTATTGGTGTGTTTATGTCCCTGTAACTTAGAAGTTCAGCAAATATAGACCACTAGAATAAGAACCAGACTAAAAGAGAGAGAAAAAATAAATCCTGGGATTGAGTGATTCAACTAAAAGTTCTGCAAGGCAGTGGTGCCCCCGCATGGCTGCAGCCTAATGACTGAAACAAGTAAAGGATAAACGATATATATATATGTAGATGGCCCTGCTCAGTATGTAGAAAAGGAGTAGGTAGTAACTCTATAAGATGTACCCGGTGCAAGCTATGGACACATAAGAGGTGCAGCAACATCAAAGGCAGGTTAACTAGCAAGTTAGTTTTTGTTTGTGGCAGATGTTCAGGTGCAATAAAGACTGCAAACAAACAGGAAACAACTTCTATCTCATTCCAGGGTGAAAAACTAGAGGTAGTCGATAGCTTCCGCTATCTGGGCGACCAAGTTAGTAGTGGGGGTGGGTGCGCTGAAAGTGTAGCTGCTAGAATAAGAATAGCCTGGGCAAAGTTTAGAGAGCTCTTACCCCTGCTGGCGACAAAGGGACTCTCACTCAGAGTAAAAGGCAGACTGTATGACGCATGCGTACGAACAACCATGCTACATGGCAGTGAAACATGGGCTGTAACTGCTGAGGACATACGTAAGCTCGCAAGGAATGAAGCCAGTATGCTCCGTTGGATGTGTAATGTCAATGTGAATACCCGTCAGAGTGTAAGTATCTTGAGAGAAAAGCTGAACATTAGAAGCATCAGTTGTGGCGTGCAAGAGAGACGATTGCGCTGGTATGGACATGTGGTGAGAATGGAGGAGGATAGCTGCGTGAAAAAGTGCCACACCCTAACAGTTGAGGGAACCCGTGGAAGAGGTAGGCCCAGGAAGACCTGGGCTGAGGTGGTGAGGCAAGACCTTCGTACATTGGGCCTCACCGAGGCGATGACTACGGACCGAGACCTTTGGAAATGGGCTGTGCGTGAGAAGACCCGGCAAGCCAAGTAAGATCGTTGCCAGTGCCCCTGGACTGGTTCTTGTGCGGGTGGCACATGAGATGCACCATTTTGAGCGTGGCCGTTGCCAGTACCGCCTGACTGGCTCCTGTAGGATTTTCGAGCGAGATCGTTGCCAGTGCCCCTGGACTGGCTTGTGCGGGTGGCACATAAAAGACACCATTTCGAGCGTGGCCGTTTTCGTGCGGGTGACACGTAAAAGCACCCACTACACTCTCTGAGTGGTTGGCGTTAGGAAGGGCATCCAGCTGTAGAAACTCTGCCAAATCAGACTGGAGCCTGGTGTTGCCATCCGGTTTCACCAGTCCTCAGTCAAATCGTCCAACCCATGCTAGCATGGAAAGCGGACGTTAAACGATGATGATGATGATGATGATATACATGTATGCATGCGCGCATGCACACACACACACATCAATTTTAAACGATTTCACTTAACAATGGTAAATTATGACTTGGTGGTACTTGTGTACTGCCAAGTTAATTGGAACTATTGAAAACCCATACAACTTTGCCATAGATTCATTAGTACTCCACTGGAGAGATATGCTTCTGTTAATTTTTTAATACATTATCGACTCATTATTTTTTAATACATTATTGATCACTAAATGTCTTCTTAAGAAAAACTAGGTCAGAATAAATTGCTGTTGTTCATGTTCAGGAACAACAACAGCAGCATCAACAATAACAACATCAACAGTTGACTGCAATTATCATCACCATCATTACTATTACTGTTCTTTTGGCATTTCACCTTTTGTAGAGCTGAGTTTATGCTATAGGCTGGAGGTATTATAGCAAAGATGTCACTTGATTGGCAATATGTGAACTGTTTCCAGCAGTGTAATCTTCTGGACTACTTAAATATTTATATTGCCCAGGATATATTCGATGAGCTTTTCCATTCCCATTTTCATGAGTTGAGCCGGTCAGTTAACTACTGATATTACTTTGGTCTTCATATTCCAAATCATGTTGATTTCAATCTCCAGCACTTTTGACTTAGTCACCTTGTCTAAGTGGTAAGAAGACTACTTCCCAACTACATGGTTCTGGGTTCAGTTTAACTGCAAGGCACCTTGGGTAAGTGTCTTCTACTAAAGCCTTGGGCTGACCAGTACTATGTGAGTGGATCTGGTAGGCAGAAACTGAAAGACCCCATCATATACATACATGCATGTATGTATGTATATATATATATATATATATATATATATATATATATATATATATATATATATATATATTGGGTCATCCCATAAATAATGCAGCGTTTTTCAATTGCATGAACTAAAAGTTGGATGGGGACAGGATAAACTACCTGCATAAACTTGCTATAAAAGCAGGTAGTAATTTTACCTTGTCCTTATTCTTAGTGTAAGTTTTCAAGAGTGCAATTCGTTTTTAATAGTTATTTTTCAAAGCTATAATGGAAATGACAAAGGAGCATATTCAGCATATTTTGCTTTATGAGTTCAATAAAGGCAACAATACTATGTAAAGTGGGAGGAATATTAATGCTGTATATGGAGTTTGGACAATGAGTGTAAGCCATTGTCAACGATGGTTCCAGAAATTCTGAGCCAGAAATTACAGCCTAGAATATGAGCCTCATCCTGGAAGATCTAGAGAGCTCGACAAAATCCCATTTCTAGTTCTGTTGAGCTTGACAAATCCCTCTTCTAGTTCTGTTGCAGAACTAGAAGAGAAGCTTGGATCTGGTTATTCAACCATTCATTGACACTTGCGTGCCATCAGAAAACTGAGCAAATTGGGTCAATAGGTTCCTCGCAAACTTTCTGAGTCTAATTGCATTCAGAGAGTGAATGTATGCTGTTCTTTGCTGTTATGTCTCACGAATGAACCTTTTTTGGACCGAATAGTGACTGGTGACGAGAAATGGGTTCTCTATAAAAATGTCAAACACCAAAGACAGTGGATGGGGAAAGGAGAAATACTGACATCCCAGGCTAAAGAAAGTCTTCACCCACGTAAAGTGTTGTTATCTGTCAGTGGGATACGAAAGGTTTAGTCCACTTTCAACTTTTAAGCCCAAACCAAACGATAACAAAGATCTACTGTAAGCAGCTTGAGTGGCTTAAGTCAGCACTAGAAGAAAAATGACCATCTTTGGTTTCAAGACAAAAGGTATTCTTCCATCAGGATAATGCTCGGCCAAATACAATGAGGATGACATTCCAAAGGCTGGAGGAGTTTGAATGTAAAATGATACCCCACCCACCATATTCGCCGGACATTACCCCATCTGATTATCATTTGTTCCACAGTCTTCAAAATCATTTGGATGGAAAAAATATGAATTCTGTAGACAGGGTCAGAACAGTACTGCAGGAGTATTTTGGAATAGGGGCCTTACAAATCTACCTGATAGATGGAAGAGTATTGTAGAAAATGAAGAAGTGTGTGTTTTAGATTAAAAAAGAACTTTGTTTATCTTAATTTTGAAAACAAAAAGATGTATAAAAAACCACATTATTTACAGGATGACCCAATATATGTATATGTATATATATATATATATATATATATATATATATATATATATATATATATATATATATAGATATATACTGAACTACAAAAAAAATACGTACTGTAAAAGATTATTTGTTTCATACACAATATTAAGATTATATGAATTTTATCACATCACTAGGTAATTTGACATCAGGAAGATGTCACTGACTCACAACACCACTCTCTTTTGAAAATACAAGGATTGCATGTAGGATTTGAACTGACTTACTTTTCATGAACATGGTAATACTTGCGCATGCATCTTTATGAAAAGCATGATGCACATGCAAAACGTTGACTCATTGGGTATAAAAGGCACCCAAATTTACAAGCCTGTCATTTGTTTCCTGAATGCAGCAAGCATGCCAAGACTGACACAAAATCAGTGGGTGCAAGCCATCAGACGTCTCCATGCTGCTTAACATCCACAGGTCATTACTAATGACTTGAACTGCAGTATGCAGACAATTGAGCAGCTGAGGGAACGATACAATGCCACAAACAGCACAGATGATCGTCCACACAGTGACCAAGTGAGGGTTACACTGGCATGTCAAGATCACCATCTGCACCAACAGTATTTGCCGGACCAATTCCAGAGGGCAACGGAATCAGCTAAGCAGACCATAGGGACTTACTACAGACCTATTAGTGCAGAGTCATTTCGCTGCCAGCTGATGGTTAACCGTATTTACGAAACCATTTGCGAATGTGTATGTTTACTAGCTTTACCAAATTTTTAAAAAATACTAATCATTCTCTCTTTTTGCTCACTACAGCATATACTCTTTTACTCTTTTACTTGTTTCAGTCTTTTGATTGTGGCCATGCTGGAGCACCGCCTTTAGTCGAGCAAATCGACCCCAGGACTTATTATTTAGAAGCCTAGTACTTATTCTATCGTTTTCCTTTAATTACCAGACGTATTTTGCCAGGCTCGTCTTTGTCCTATTTTCAGGGTATCTAAAAGAATTTTTGTGCGAATACAGCCTGGTTTTAAAAGAATTTTCTGTACCCCCTGTATAAGTTCTATAATCGTGCGAGCCTTCTATCTGGACTTTGGCTCTGTACACAATACCCTTTTCTAGACATCTCCCTTCCAGCGGACAGGAGGTTCGGTCTTTGAAATTACAGCTCTTTGTAAGTGAGTCGGCATTATTGTTTTTGGCAATTATCTTATTGTTGTGCTGGCTGATCAAAGAGGCGAAGTTTTTGCAGCAAGAATAGCTGATCTTAAGCGTTCTTCTATTGAATATTCTGTAAAACTTATGATCAGGTTGAAAGTGTCTAGTGACCATTTTTAAAAATTCCTTACCTATATTAGTTCTCTGAGAGGATCCAGTACGCCCAGACTAATGCTGGCAGCAGCGCAGCACGTAGAACTAGGACTAGGGAAGTTTTGTGGTTCAACCCAGCTTTCAATATGGCCGTAAGAAGAAATTTTTTGCAAGAACTAAAAAAGTGCTAATTCATAGATTTGTAAACTCACTATAACTCTCATAAACATATGACTAGACACATATAGATACTTAAGTATGTTTTACAGGACTTTAACAATCTTGGCTTATAGATATAAACAAACGTTCATACGCATATAGAAGAGCGTACACGTCTGAATGCATTGACAGACATTAACACACTATGATAAACCCATACTCACACTTATAAGCACATATACAATATTGTGCATACTGAAAGATAAAAGAAAAGTTAATAAATGGGAGTAAAGATTAAGGAGTGTAAGATTGAGGAATATAGCAAAAAGTTTGCGTGAAATATTACTAGGTTACGGGTGGATGTTATTTGAAATTACTGAACGTGTGCTTTGTTCAATGGATGCATTTGAAAATTCTGTCTAAATTTGTTTACCAATTTATATTTAAAGAAGAGTATAAAATATTGTTCTTCTGTGCATAAAAGACAGAGAGAATTCCCTTTATCATAAGGAAGAGATCTAGAAAGAATTTTCGATTCCAAAGAAAAAGACTTGTTAGAGTCCTTAAGGTCCCAGATTATTTTACTGAGTCCCGTAGAGTTAAGCTTATGCTTGTATTTAAAGGTAGAGAAGTGGTTGGCCAAGCAGGATTTCAAATATGTTGAGGGTAATCCAATATCAAAACATTCTTTGTTACAAGAAGTAACCTTGCATTGGTAACCAGCGTTTTTAATTCTGCAATTTCCATTTAGGACACAGGTTTTACCCAGGCCACAATTGCAAAAGCTGTTTGTGTTGCTGATACCATTTAAAGAGAGGTTATTATTGATGTTACTGTTAGTGTTAGCAAGATTAGTAGAAGAGATATTAAAACCTCTTAGAATACGGTTATTATGTGAAGGTATATTTGTGAGATGTTATTGGTATTGGAAAAACCTACTCTAATATGGTGTGTGTTAAAAATCTGGTGATTTCTAGAATTAATAAGGAAGTTTCTTTCTATTACTTGCTGAAATAAAAGGAGAAGCTTGCTTTTTACTTGCTTGCCGTAAGGAATAATTAACCAAATATTTTTATTAGGGGTGTGTGACTCCTGACATGAATTATTATTAAAAAACTTTAGATGTTGTAGCATATGAATGGTGAGGAAGTTTGGTTACTTCTCTTTAGTTGTTTGCTTTTAGAAATACAAGTATGAGGTTGATGGTTATTTTATGAAATTGTCTATTAGTCGGATTATTAATATAGGTCGGAGTAATATAAGAACTAGTTTTGTTATCATGTCTCCTATTGTTATTATGCTTATTACGGTTGTTGCTATTAGTACTGTCAGTCTGGTTATAATATCTAATCGTTTCCTTATATCCAGCTTTATATAAGTCAGTGTTATTCTTTCAAACAATTCCTTCCCATTATCTAATAATAATTTATCCAAAGTTTCTTTTATTTCTTTTTCTTTGTCTTCTGGATTGTTCTTCCTTTCTTTCCCTCTCCCTAGCTTTCTATACCTCAGGTCCTTCTCTCACAATATCTAGTTTGTTCCGACAATGTCATTTTAGATTTGAGGCGACCATTGTTCATATACTCTTTTACTTGTTTCAGTCATTTGACTGTGGCCATGCTGGAGCACCACCTTTAGTCGAGCAAACCGACCCCAGGACTTATTCTTTGTAAGCCTAGTACTTATTCTATCGGTCTCTTTTTCGAACCGCTAAGTTACAGGGACGTAAAAAGACCACCATCGGTTGTTAAGCGATTTTTGGGGGGTGGGGAGGACAAACACAGACACACAAACGTAGACACATATATATATACATATGCATATATACGATGGGCTTTTTTCAGTTTCCGTCTACCAAATCCACTCACAAGGCTTTGGTCGGCCCGAGGCTATCATAGAAGACACTTGCCCAAGGTGTCACGCAGTGGGATTGAACTCGGAGCTATGTGGCTGGTAAGCAAGTTACTTACCACACAGCCACTCCTGCACCTATATGTAAATATTTTGTGAATGAACGTAAACTTTATGTGCTTAAGTAAGTGTGTGTGTGTGTGTGTATACAAGTATATGTTGGGGTCTATTGATGTTTTGGGATGTGTATTGCTCTAGTGTATATCATTGAAAGTTTGTTTATGAGTATTAGTATGTGAACGTTAGCGTATATTTTAGTATACGTTTGATTCTAAGTCGTTACCGCATGAATATGTACGAGTATGTGTGTAGATATATATATATGCATACGTGTTTGAGTATATTTCAGAATATGTATGTAACTTAGTAGTTTAGCAAAAGAGAACGCTGGAATAAGTACTAGGTGTACAAACAATAAGTCCTGGGGGCAAATTGTTTGGCTAAAAGCGGTGCTATTGTTCCTGTTATTATTATTACTGAGTGACACTGGGATGTAAATATACAAACTCCAATATACCCATCACGACCAGCCATCTTATAAGGATACACCAAGCACATGCACCACAACCATATGAATGTAACATGGTGATCTCATAGGATAAACAGTACATGACCTTGCAGGTGAGGCCCAGTTATCAGAGATGCACATTTCATCAACCACTAAGAGACATACTTAAACAACTGACAAGCAAATCTGCCATATTGAGCAGAATATTTGCTGTAGCCCATCTTTTACACCAAGACAAATCATGTACATGTTAACACTTTCAACCAGTTAATATCAGAAGCCAAGAGAGTCACTGCCTTGTACTGTATCAGGGCATTTATTATAACTATTCTTCTTCTTCTTTTTCTTCTTCTTCTTCTTCTTCTTCTTCTTATTATTATTATTCTTATTATTATTATTATTATTGTTATTATTATTATTATTATTATTATTATTATTATTATTATTATTGAGTGAGAGAGCTGTGCATACCATCAAAGTGATACTGGAGTACAAATATACAAAGCCCAGTATACCCACCATGACTACCCATCTTATAAGGGTACACCGAGCACATATATTACAACTATATGTGCATGACATGGTGATCTCATATCAAGATGAACAGCACATAACCTTGCAGATGGGGCCCAGTTAGTATTTTCTTCATGTTGAGTGGCCTATCCTACTCAAAATATCCCTGAATAAGGGTTATTTAGGGATGTTGAACAAAACACTCATGTTTCCAAAGGTGAATTATTCAAACCCCAAAGAATTCTTCTCAACACATAACTCTGATGCTCCCCCACTGCTCCTGCTCATGATCAGAGATACACATATTGGCAGCCACTAAGGGACATGCTCAACTGGTTAACGTCAAACAACTTACAAGCAAATCTGTGATATTGAGCAGACAAAACATATACATATTATTATTATTATCGTTGTTGTTGTTATTATTATTATTATTATTATTATTATTATTATTATTATTAATCCCACCAAGGTTGACTTTACCTTTCATCCTTTCAGGGTCAATAAATTAAGTGCCAGTCACACACTGGGGTCGATGTAATCAATTTGTCCCCTCCCCCAAAACTGCTACCCTTGTGACAAAATTTGAAATACATTCCTCTTTGGTAGAGCTCTCATTGTCTTTTTCAAGTTTCACTTGAAAAGGAAATTGAGAGTGGAGAGGGAAGTGCTGTCCTTGAGTGAGTTTATCAAAAGGTGGGTGAAAGTTGCAAAAATGGCAAGAGTGGATGGTACCTCTCTAAGTGTAGACCTGTGAATTGAAGAGAAGGAATTGGAGATGGTACTTGCTCTTGGGGTTTTAGGGAAATCTCTATCATCCTCTCTGCCTTTTTTTATTTTACCTTTGTATGCTATGCATACATTCCTTTTTCAGTGTATACCATTTATATGTAGCTTTTGTTTTTTTATCATTTCATTATTATATGTAAAACCCCACACTTTATGTCTGTCTTTATTGTCCCCCTCATCCTTTGCCTTTGTGGCAAATAAAGAAATCATTATTATTATTATTATTATTATTATTATCCTTATTATTATTATCATTATTATTATTATTATTATTATTATTATTATTATTATTATTATTATCATTATGTTATATAAGAACCAAGGAAATGAGTCATAAAAGCAAAGATTCTAGGAAAGAATGCTGAGCATTTGGAATTGTAGACAACAGCTTGCACACCAATCATTGCATTTCAGGAATGGAAAATAGTAAGTTCAACCAAGAATTACAAGAGCCAACAAAGCTAAGCTAGAAGGATAATAACTCTTGAGAGAACCAGGAGAATGCAACTATTGTGGTTATTTGTGAAGAACTCTTGCATTTGAAGCAATGGTAAGCTGGAGTATGAATGAGTGAAAAAAATTCAATGTGAACAGCTTTGATGATAATCAACTAGATACCATTCAAACCTGACGCCCAAAGTTAAATAAAGAATGTTAAAGTGTGATTATAAGATAATATGAAAAAGTAAGAGATGCCAACATATACTGACGTTAGTGGGTGATGGATTGCAGAAATGTTTGGGATAAAGAAAGAATAAAAGAAGGATTAACAAGTACCCTGTTAGAAAAGATAGATTCTTATAAGATTAGTGACTTTGAGAAAGACATAAGTAAACTGGATCAGTGCAAGAACAAGGTAAATTAAAGAAAGAAGAATAAGGTGAATTAGAAGAAATGTATCATGTAAGAAAAAAAAATTGGGAATGGAGAACTAAAGTCACCAAAATCATTAAAAAAAAAAACAAAGGAAAAACAACTAATTTAAGCTAGATGGCCTTCTGAATTAAATTAGAAGAGTCTGCAATTCCTTGAAAGAAATGATAGTATTTGATTGAATACTGAAGAAAACATTTTTAACATGTGTTGAAGAGGTTGTAGAACTAAAGGAAACAAGTCTAAATTTTTTGTCCAGTTCTTCTTAAGGTTATCACCTTATAAGTAAAATGTATGTCTAGAGTTAGAAGAGCCCAAAAGGGGAAAAAAAGACGTTATGGGCTGACAGGAAGCATAACTAAATTGGTTCCAGCATCAATAACATGTAAGACAATGATGATGATGTACTAAGAAAAAAGACTCACATGAACCGAAATAAATGTAAGGCACAAAATATCCAAGTGCCTGAGCAAGTGTTACAAAATGAAACAAGATTCACGAATACCTGTAATAGCTGTACATAACATAACTGAAGAGGAAACCTATCAGTGAGATCAGAAATTATGTATAGAATGAAGAAGACAACAATCAGGTTCCAGCAAATCTCTGTTGCTAATGAATATTTTTTTTAACAAACTCACTGGATAATCACAACACCAAGTGCCTGTTCTGACACTTTTATTCTATATATCATTGGTGGGGAGATAAATCATTGCTAGCTCTAGTAGTCAAGTGTCCATCATTGGCAAGACCAAGGAAAGTCGAAATCGCATGATCTGGTGGTCTGGGCACTGGAGATGGTAATGATTTATCTCCCCATTAGTAATATAACTAAGTGTACATTTTGCACCAAAAGCCAATATTAGAGTTTCTCTCATGGTTTCTTCCTCAGTATAGTTTGTTCTAACAGAACATCCACATTTAAGTAGGGATAAATATTACCTCTGGGTATTAATACTGTCTCTGTCACTAATAAACGAAGGTAATATCCTACTTCATGAAAGACATAAAGAATCCTCAACAGCCAAGGAAAATAACATTAGAGAACTGGATATAAATTTATGCACTAAAATGACAGATGGAGACTCGTGGCTAAAATTCCAAAATAAGAAAAATGCATACAAGATTAAAGTGTAACAATGAAAGAAATATTGAGAGAAGGCAAAACTGATCTAATAACCCTAAATAACCTTGAATAGTGTATGGCAAAGGCTTTGAAGAACCAAATTAGATTTAAAATAAAGGAAAACAAAGAAGAACAGACATGTCAACAAACAACAAAAATAGAAAGCCAAACTACAAAAAGATATTAAACATCTGAAAGGGGAACTGTTGATTGTTGATGAGCTTTCAAAGGAATAAATGTCAAAACCAGAAAAGCAAGTAAAGTTAAAAGAAATTACAAAATAACAGATGAACAAAGTCTCTTTACCATCAAAGAAACCCTGAAACAATGTATACAAGTAGAAGCACAACAGGTTAAAGGATATGAAAAATAAGTGAATTCTATAGACAGAATAAAATTTTTCAAACAGATGCAAAGAATATAGAAAGGAGAAAACAGCCAAGAGAAATAAAGAATCCTCTGAATATAAATGAAGTTAAGGAATTTTGGAAGAAAATCAAGAGTAACTAACAAGAATAAATGAGGAAGTGGATTGGAATGAAAGGTTGAAAGATGTGGAACTGCAACAATGGGTAAAGGCTGAAGTGGCAGAGTTAAGACAGGCTCTTAACAAAACACAGTTGGAAGTTTTCAGAAATAGATCAAATTCCAAACTATTGGTTGCATACACTTACAGGAATGCACAAGAAAATGAGTGCACCAATACAAAATCCTAAGAAAGTCCCCAACTGGCTAACAGAAGACACACTATACCATTAGCTAAAAACACCAGTAACCAAAAGTCCCAAAGAACTATAGACCTATTACATGTCTTATCATGACTTACAAAAATTCCATCTTTTTTTAAGAAAATGCCATCCTCTAGCCCCCTTTTTTAAAGAAAACACCATCATTCCACAAGAACAAAAGTGGGGTAAACAGAACTCCTATGAATGTAAAGACTAACTGATCCTTAATAAAATGGTTTTAGAAAACTGTTGTACAAAGAGTAAGTACTTATTTATTGCATCAATTGATTACCAAAAAGCTGTTGACTGTTCCTCATAAGTGGATATTGAAAGCCTTAGAAATATACAAGATTTCTCTTGTAATCCCCAACTTTCTTCAATGTGATATAACAAGCATCTCTGCTTAAACCACTGTTACATCAAAATGAGAACAACTTGTGATATTTTGCAAATTGTCTCTTTTTTATTTCTTTTGTTTTGTGTGGCATTTGTCCCACTCTCTAGCAAAAAAAAAATAACAGGGTACAGATACAAAATATAAATATGAACTAACAAACTGCAAAAACTGACAGCAAAATCTATCACTTATCTTTATGATTCACCTGAAACTATTGGGTCATCCCATAAAAAAATGCAGATTTTTTATACCTCTTTTATTTTTCAAAATTTAGATTAACAAAGTACTCTCTTTAATTTTCTATACTGCTCTTCCATCTATTTAGCAGAATTGCAAAGCCCCTCTTCCAAAATTCACTTGTCCATGACGAAAAATACTCCTCCAATACTGTTCTGATCTCGTCTACAGAATTCATATTTTTTCCATCCAAATGATTTTGAAGACTGCAAAATAAGTGATAATCAGATGGGGTAATGTCCAGTGAATATGGTGGGTGGGGCATCATTTGCCATTCAAACTGCTCCTGGCCTTTGAAATGTTATCTTCGCTGTATGTGGCCAAGCATTATCCTGATGGAAGAAAACTTTTCATCTTGAAACCAAAGATGGTCGTTTTTCTTCTAGTGCAGGTGTCGATGAATGGTTGAATGACCGAATCCAAGCTTGTCTGCTAGTTTCTCAACAGTTACGATGAAATTTTGTTCCATAAGGGTTTGCAGGACGTCCTCGTTGAACTCCACAGATCTTCCAGGATGAGGCTCATCTCCTAAGCTGTAGTTTCCGGTTCAGAATTTGTGGAACCACCATTGACACTGGCTTGCGCTTATTGTCCAATCTCCACATACTGCTTTGATATTTCCTGCACTTTCCATTGCGTTGTTGCCTTTATCACTTCCATCGTAGCTTTGAAAAAATAACTGTTAAAATCGAACTGTACTCTTCAAAACTTGCCCTAAGGATAAGGACAAGGATTTTATTATCTACTTTTATCACAAGTTGATGCAGGTAGTTTATCCCATCCCCATCAAGGAGGGATCCAGGATTTTTTGGGGGTGTTGCCCAAAAGTTTGGAAAAAATACTATATAAGGTGGGAATCGCAATTCATAACAAATGGACACATTCTTATGTATTCTAACTTTGTTGACCATATGCATATGAAACTGTGAAACTGCTGGAAATAAAATAACAATGTTATTATATTTGTAACAGCTTGGCTAGAAAGGGTGTTGCCTGGGCAACTAGGGCAACACCCCTGCATCCACCACTGCCCTCTGACATTTAGTTTATGCAATTGAAAAAGCACATTATTTATGAGATGACTCAATATATACTAAAAATGAACAGGAATTAGAAGGACTTTTAACAATGGTGAAGCAGTTTAGCAATGATACAGAGCTGGCAGAACTGTTCACACGCTGGGTGAAATGCTTAGTGGTATTTCATGTCTTTACATTCTGAGTTCAAATTCCACTGAGGTCGACTTTGCCTTTCATCCTTTCGGGGTCGATAAATTAAGTACCAGTTGTGTGCTGTGATCGATATAATCAACTGGCCCCCTTCCCCCCAAATTTTGGGCCTTGTGCCTAGAGTAGTAAAGATATAAGAATAGAATTTGGACTTGATAAGTGTTTAAAAACAACTTTCAAAAAGGGAAAAGTGTATTACAACATCAATCCTCAAAATCACCGCTGTACGAGAATGGGGTCTGGAGGGCACTTAAACCAGGATGATAGAATCCAGCATACTCAAATGAAGAAAAATAAAATCATAGTGAAGCTATCAACACCTTAGCTCTACCTGCAGTGCAATAAGGTTTCAATGTCATCATCTGGAACCTATATGACATTCAGAGAATTGAGGAAAAACAAGAAAACTTCTCACCACCAACAAAATGCACCACCCTACAGCAGATCTTGGCAGTCTCTACCTGCCAAGAAAATAAAGTGAAAGAGGACTCATCCAGCTTGAATTGATCTATAAAACAGCCACAATTGGCGAGCATACATATTTAAACAATGCCAGACACTGGATGACAATATTAGTAAAATACAAATTTGTTTTCAGGCCACAAGACAGAAAAATTATTTGATCTTTCTGGCTAAAAGATGAGGCAGGTTGAACCCTGTGGTGGATTTATTTGATAGCCAACATGCAACGATAATTATTTTACTTAACTCCACAAGTCAACAATACTTGGACCCTCAACAAGTCACAGTTGAAGCATTTGAGACAGGCCATACTGATAGTACACCCATGTGCATAGAGTTGAATTGGCAATGACCTCGCCCCAACCCAGCACCACCAGCAGAAGAAAGTCAGAGATTTTTGGAATCTGTCATGCAGAGGTTCAGTTTTTATTTTTATGTTAATACCTAGATTCAACTAAAGAATGTTACTTTTGTTCACCATTAACCATTATTGAGCCTCTATACAACTGGTTTTCAAACAGTGCAGCACAACATACTGGTATATTGCAATGAATGCCTAGATGCACTACATATTTTTGAAAATATATTTTAAATGTTAGAATATTAGTGTTTGAACATCTTCAAAAAGAAAGTTATTCATAATCTACTAATACACCATTATGAGAAATAAAATCTCTTACTGAGATTTTTCTAAATAAAGAAAATAGCTCTCTCTATTTGTTTTCTGATTTTTTAATTTTTAAATCAGTTTGCTTAAGTCTTCATACAAAGAACATTAGTAATTTTTAAAATTGCTGTGCCAAGAGCACCACTGATCTCCAGTATGCCATGAAGACAAAAGTATTGAGAATGGCT